>NW_027468718.1:42841271-43043771 GCF_046254945.1 Alosa pseudoharengus | reverse complement strand
AGATGGAGAAAAAAATGTGAAGCCAACACTGGATAGATGGAGCAGAACACCACTGTGCCAACAATGGTGCCAGGAGAGAGACAGCCATTTAAAAATGTGCCTCTGTTACAACTCCGTAAGCATGACTCTGAAGTCCCTAGCTGTGAATGCACTTTTTTATTCTCTCTCATGCACTCTTTTATTCTCTCTCATGCACTCTTTTATTCTCTCTCATGCACTCTTTTATTCTCTCTCATTCACTCTTTTATTCTCTCTCACTCTTTTATTCTCTCATTCACTCTTTTATTCTCTCTCACTCTTTTATTCTCTCTCACTCTTTTATTCTCTCATTCACTCTCGTTCTCACTTTTCTCTCATTATATGTGTTCTGTGAAGCTGAAAGATGGTGTGAAGCTGAAAGATGGTGTGAAGCTGAAAGATGGTGTGAAGCTGAAAGATGGTGTGAAGCTGAAAGATGGTGTGTGTCTCGTCTTCTGAGCACCTTGCCCAGCTCTCTGCAATACTGTGAGGAGAGATGAGAGCGTTTGGAGCTGGAGGCTGTTCAGCCCCCATCCCCTCTTATCTCATCTCTCTCTCTCTCATCTCTCTCTCTTCTATCTCTTCACTCTCTCCTACCATCTCTCTCATCTCTCTCTCGTATCATATGATCATAAGACCTGCAGGTCAGGTCACCTGCTCCTCTTTTATGGAAAAGAGGGAAGAGAGAAGATGGAGAGAAGAGGGGTATTGGGAGGTTCAGGGTCTCTTTATTCCCTTCCCACCCATCCTCTCATCTTCCCATCCTCTCAGCCTACTTAGCGTGTGTGCGTGTGCGCGCGTGTGTGTGGGAGGTGGGAAATGAGGACATGTTGTGTTTTGAAGCACTTTGTGTTTGTGAACGTTGCTGGTGCCTGACCATTTTCTTCTCCATGGTTCCTGGCTCCTTTAGATACTTGTGCACACACACATGATACATTCTGTCCACACACACACACACACACACACACACATAATACATTCTGTCCACACACACACACACACACACACACACACACACACACATAATACATTCTGTCCACACACACACACACACACACACACACAAACACACAAAGACACATACACACATAATACATTCTGTACACACACACACACACACACACACACACACTAACACTCTAACAATCTCACATGCACGACGTACATAAGCCAGACATATGCTCAAACATACACTATCATTCAATTCATATAAGCTCAAAGCACTCAAAAGCACTCAATGCAAAAGCAAGCTTGCACATTCATATGGGGTTACACACACACACACACACACACACACACACACGGCCTGAGTGATGAAAGCCCATCTATACCTGAGGTTTCAGAAAGTGATTCCCGGTCTCTCACTGTGTGGCTGTGGCTAAGTGTGTCGGGGGAATCTTTGTTCATGTGCATATCCATTTCTCCCCACGGCCGACTTCCCTGATTAATGAGAGTTCCCGTGGCCAGCTTGTGTGTGTGTTGTGAATGCTTTCCGGATCACTTTGCATCACAGTGGAGCCTCTGCGTTTGGGAAAAGACATCTGAAAGAACAGGACAAATGAGGTGTGTGTGTGTGTGTGTGTGTGTGTGTGTGTGTGTGTGTGTGTGTGTGTGTGTGTGTGTGTGTGTGTGTGTGTGTGTGTGTGTGTGTGTGTGTGTGTGTGTGTGTGTGTGTGTGTGTGTGTGTGTGTGTGTGTGTGTGTGCGCGAACGAGAATATGAGTGGTAGGTGAGATAAGGTAGAGAGAGAAAGGGGCTGTGTGTACACGTGGGATGAAGCGAAGACTCCCTGGTGCTCTGTCTTGGAGGCATGTCTGGAAAGGACCTCCACATAAGAATAACACACACACACACAAACCAATGCTTGAGGAAAAAGGATCTCTGGCACAGTTGTCTCTCAGTGGGAGAGATGGGCTGATATGTTTGTGTGGGGAGAAAGCCTTTCCTCAGCTGACCCGCTCTTAGGATACGACCTTACCTTCCTCTCGCTCACCTTTCCTTCCTTTTTCTCTCTCTCTCTCTCTCTCCTTCCTCTCCCTCTCCCTTTTTTCTCTCCACTCGCTTATCTTCCATGCAGGTCTTATCTCTGTTCTCTGTTGACACGGTGGGGAGTCTTGCGCTCATTGTGTGTCTCTGATTCTGTTTACTCTCTGACTGCTCCTGTGGGTCGCCCCTCAAAGAGCAAATGTGTTTGGCTCTGAATGCCCCTCTATGGCCGTATAAGCAGCCCGCTAACACTGCCAGACAAAGTAGTTTGGACGCTGGTCTCAGGTGGTCGCGGTCACTGTTTACGGTGTCCGGTGTTTTTAGTAGACGGAGGAGTTGTTATTAAGAGACATTGTGTTGATTTGAGTGTGTTCTTTTTTCCCCCTGTGTTCTTTCTGGGTGTCCAGTGTCCATGGTGATGGGCATTCCCACGGTGAAGCGCAAGGTGAAGTCCTACCTGGCGGAGACCCTGCGCTCGTTGGTGGACAAGCTGTCCCCCGAGGAGAAGCTGGACTGCGTCATCATCGTTTTTGTGGGAGAGGTGAGTGGTGGATAACGGAGCCGGTGTGTGTGTGTGTGGGGTGCAAGTGACATTTTTTTGGTATTATGGGTGTATTCATGCATTTATGGATGTGAAAGTGTGTGTGTGGGTGTCACCTTTAGGAGTCAGGAAAACTGAGCCTTTTCTGTTGAGGCTGAATAAATATTTGAGGTGCACTTTACAAATGATTTGCAGGCTTACATGCCCTCTCTCTCTCTCTCTCTCTCTCTCTCTCTCTCTCTCTCTCTCTCTCTCTCTCTCTCTCTCTCTCTCTCTCTCTCTCTCTCTCTCTCTCTCTCTCTCTCTCTCTCTCTCTCTCTCTCTCTCTCTCTCTCTCTCTCTCTCTCTCTCTCTCTCTCTCTCTCTTTCTCCCTCTCCCTCCCTCTCTCTCTCGTGCCGCTGGAGACCCCTGGCCCTGCTGGTGGAGGGTGAAAAGTGGGTCAGGGGCTCCTTGTTTGTCCTCTCCCCACTCAGAGGGGGGTCTTTTCAGGCCTCGCGCTCCCCCAGCCCAGGGTGCCCACTCCTCAGGAATCCAAGGTCACAGAGCAAGGAGGGCCAGAAATGCTTTTTAATCCTCCTTTTATCTCGCCCTCTCTCCTCCACTCTCTCGCTCGCACTTTCATCTAAGATCCCTTTTGCTAGAGAGGTAGAGATGGGGAGAGGTAGAGATGGGGGGAGATAGAGATGGGGGGAGAGAGAGAGACAGAGAGAGAGAGAAACAGAAACAAAAGGAGAATAAGGGGCAAAGATGGAAAGAGAAATGAAGATTGTATTGATGCCAACAGGGCTAGAAAAATTGAACAGTGTGCCACACTGTTTGGTTCTCACCAGCATATAGAAGAAGACCTTCACACACACACACACACACACACACTCAATTCATTTGTTCTTGTTTCGGCATACTTATCTCAATCCTTCCTTGTATCTGATTGGCTGGCCTCAGTTTGTTTTTTCCCTTGGTTAATTTTTGGCTGCTGTGGAATGAGGACAATGGTGGGCCCGGGCCGTGGGGACGCCCCTTACCACGTCTGAGCAGCCAGCCCTGAGCTCCCCCTCATGGCAGTGTGGCCTAGGGTTCCCACCAGGGCTCAGACACTGCCCAGCGTAGGACACTCTCCCTACTTTATTTATTTATTTATTTGTTTGTTTGTTTGTTTGTTTGTTTTTTTTTTTTTTTTTTTTTTTTTTTTTTTTTTTTTTTTTTTTTTTTAAAAGGAAATTACTTAACCCTTTAATTTAGCTAGTTCAGAGTACACTCTTCCCAAAAGAATGCAAACTTGTGTGTGTGTGTGTCTGTGTTTGCATGTACACTGGCTAAATGTTCTGTTATGTTTTCCTCTTTCAGACGGACATAGATTATGTACACAGTGTGGTCACAGGCCTAGAGAAAGAGTGAGTGATTTTACTTAACCGTTGTTTCCGTTCTTATCTATTTATAGCAAACTGAATTGTGCAACACGTTAAGGTCTGATACGTCTCATGATTTCCTCGTTTGGTCACAGGTTTGCCACGGAGCTGAACTCGGGCCTTCTCGAGGTCATCTCCCCTCCTGCCAGTTACTACCCCGACCTCAATAATCTCAAGGAAACCTTTGGTGACTCCAAGGAGAGAGTCAGGTGATGCGCGCGCACACACACACACACACACACACACACACACACACACACACACACACACACACTTGAATTTTATGCGTGAGCAAGGAATCACTAAGAGGTACCCTGCACTGAAATGGGGAAATGGATCCTTGCACGATGAGAGCTTTGGTGGTCATTAAGTCAGCTGTTGTTAACCTTGTGATCATTGACAGCTTCCTTCAATGAGTGCAAAGACATCCAAAAGTCCGCTTTACCATTTGATATTAGCAGGGCCCGAATTATCTTTTTGTCTTTAAGGGGGTCTCTCTATCTCATAAAAAGTTGGCACACCTTGCGCATAGCATATCAAGGCGATACAATTAAATAGCCTAGGCGCGAGTGGCGCTTTTGTGCAGTAGCCTATATGCGCACGATAGGCCTAGACACACGCACACAATAGACAGAGATTTTTCATAGAAATTGATTCCTTTTAATTCATTTCAACATATTATTGATTGTAATATTCCATATTTAATTTCAATTTCACAATAGGCTACAAAGATTCAATTTCACAACGTAGGCTAACTCATTTGAACCAGACCACCGTCTCAGATAGGCTATCCTCAGTGTCAAACACAATAATGCATGTAGTATAACTTATACACAGGGAAAATGCACTAACTGGCAGAAAATAATAAAGCCATTGCAGCCAAACTATGTTCTAGTATTATAGGCTAATGTGCACATAGTAACAACACCTGGGCGTTCAGTCGTCTCGTGTGTTGAACCGTGGGAATAAGTAGACGAACAATTTTGGAATTTGCACTGAGATGTTGTCAGGTAGCCATTGAATAGGCTATTCCGCCATCAGAGATTGCTAACAGGTGTTTCAAAATATCTGGGAACTTTCTGGAGCTCTGAATGACAGAGGATAGCTACAGATCAGTTCACAGAATCATTGAAGTAAGCTGCATTATGGGCCATCATTTATGGCTTTGTTAATCAATATAGAAAAGGTAAGGAGCAAGTTCAACAGCAAACAGGACTTTTCCGCACGTATCAACCCATGTAGGCTAGCCCAATGAACGCCTATGTAAATAGACAAAACATTCTCATCAAAGCTGGGTAACTTCTTCAGACTTGCGAGTGCTGTCAAATCGATCGTATGCGGTTTGCTCATATAGACTAGTGGTGTGGTGGTAAAGTGTCATCATACTGCGTTCAAGCGCGTAGGGTTGGTCTACGTCCCGTAGTAGCCTATATTTTAATTTAACGTCTGTAATGGTAAGAGATCGCACAGGGATAGATAATGAGCGGTTGTTTAAGATTAAATTGCAATGGCAGACACCTTCAGATATGAGAGACCCCCTCAGGTTTGTGACTTTGTTGCTTTCATGGGAGCCAGTCGTCACTCTATGGGAGCTCGGCTCCCTCTGGCTCCCACGTAATTCGAGCCCTGGATATGAGATGAACATGAGATACGTAGCCCAAATAAAGACAAAGCTGGCCTTTTGTATTGTGCATGCTAATTCTTCATTTGTTATTGCGGTGTGTGCATACAGACAGACACACACACCCACACAGACTGAGTCATCATCTGGAGAAGCCAGCCTAGCCAGCTCTCAGATGAAGACACACTGGCTTTCTCATTACATTAGCATTTCCATTAACATGTAGTCACTCGCCAGACACTTTTATCCAAAGGGGCTTGTTACAAGGACATGTTAGTGCATCATTAATTACCACTCACTTGGAATCAAGTGACCGTTCTGAAAGGAGAGTAGGCAAGTGGTAAGTGCTAGATTTAGCATGTCCAGTTAGTTAGGTAGTGCTAGGAGAAGAGGTGCTCTCTGAAGAGCTTTAGTTTTTTGAAGATAGACAGGGACATCACCTGAACTTGTTGGAACTGGTATCGCGTTCTACTATCATCTTGTCCCTCTCTCCCCTCCTCTTTCTCTTCTCTCACTTCATCTCCTGCTCTATCTTTGTCATCTGTTTCCTTTCATCCTCCCATCCTGTGTTCCCTCCCTTCCCCTCTCGCTGTCGGTCTGTTCTGTCTCTGTGTGCCCCCCCCCACACACACACACTCTTTTCTATTTTTCCTTCTCTCAATCCCCCATCTCGTACATCCTCTCTTTTTCCCTCACTTTCATTGCATCCCATTGTCTGTCCCTTGATAAAACAGTGTTAAGCCACTAAAACCTCTGATCTCTCTCCTCGTTCTCTCTCTGTCTCTCTCTCTCTCTCTCTCTCTCTCTCTCTCTCTCTCTCTCTCTCTCTGTTCCTGTGCACATGTTGTGCAGTGCACATGTATTGTGACACAAGCTTGCCTTTAGGTTTTCTCGCGCACACACAACCATCTTTATCTGTCCCGAGAGTAATCAGTGAGTGCTATGATGTGCTTTTCCTCAGTTTTAAATGATAACAATATTTATTGAGGGTCTGTCTCTGAACCCCCTGCTGTGGCACTGATGGTATGATAAGTGGTGGCTGAGAGAGAGAGAAAGAGGCCGATAAAAAGAGAGAGAAAATTATAATTCAGCTTGAGGGCACGCAGAGAGAGGTTCAGTAAGCGCTCTGTTCTGATCGCCCACCTGTCGCTCTGTATGGGTTTGCGTGTGTGTGTGGGGGTAGGGAGTCTTCACCCCCCCCCCCCCTTTGTGTGTGTTATGGTCGTGGTGTTATTTATTGTCTGTCTGTCTGTCTGTCTGCATGCCATGCATCCTTTCCTTTCCCTTTGTTTGCTGTGACATTTGCTGTGATAGTACCTATTGTGTGTGTGTGTGTGGCCACCTGTGTTTGTACTGTGTGTGTGTGTGTGTGTGTGTGTGTGTGTGTGTGTCACTGTGGTTGCATCAGTCTCCCTGACACACCTGCTGCCTGGCCCAGCCAACAACAACAACAACAGCAGCAGCAGCAGCAGCAGCAGCAGCCTAGTGGCACTGATAACCCCCCACTCCCCCATCTACTCTCCCACCTATTGGCATTCGCTAAGTCCATCGCATCCATCTGACATGCAGCAGCTATCTAAATGACTCTCTCTTGTCCAGGTTTTTATGATACTCAGTGCCACGTGTTTTATGCAGCTTTTGGCGATTTCTCAAGGTTGTTGTCTGGTCTGTTTTGTTCCTCAGATGGCGGACCAAGCAGAACCTGGACTACTCCTTCCTCATGATGTATGCTGTCAATAAAGGGGTCTATTATGTGCAGGTACATCAGCCGCTCATTAGTATGTGTGTGCAGCAGCATCCTCTGCTTGGATGCCTGCCATGCTGTACTTTGGCCAAGTACGCTTACTCATTCAGAACTCTCTACCTCTCTCTCTTTCTACCTCTCTCTCTTTCTACCTCTCTTTCTTTCTTTCTCTCAATGTTTTTTTTAATGAGTATTTTCTGCTCCTCACTGTGCAGTGGTGTTTCCATGGCAACATCCTCTCTGATGCTGAAGTGTGTTTTGAAATGAAAGACATGGTGACAACAGCACACCACTGTTCCGTGAATTCTTATGGATTGTCATGGGAACAGACTTTTGGATGTGTCTGTGGTGCATGTGCCTGTGTTTATATGCTGTTTATATAATAAGACTTCTGAAAGTAGGGAGCAGAGTCTTCCTCTGCATAGCTCATGATGAAAGCACACTCTTTACGTAGAGTCGTGCTGATGTCTGTGGACATTAAGGCTGTCTAAAGGCATAGCCATAGACCATTGTGCAGGTGTACATTAAGGCTGTCTAAAGGCATAGCCATAGACCATTGTGCAAGTGTACATTAAGGCTGTCTAAAGGCATAGCCATAGACCATTGTGCAGGTGTACATACCTTTTTTTGAGCAGTGGCATTTTGTCGATGGGCTTGGCTTTGTCAATCTTGCGCAAATCCATCCATGATGTGTTGTGTGCGTCATTGATGTATTTTTTTTTATCTACCGGTACTTGTTGACAATGAATAGCACCTGATTAGTTATCATCACCCTTTTCATCCGTACAGATAATCATTTAATTCTTCATTGTCTCTTCCTTCCTACTTTCTTTTCTCTTTCTGGCATCCACCCATCTGCTGTCTCTTACTGTTTGTCTCCTCTAAGAAAGCCTTCTTTTCATAGGAGAGGGGAAAGGTATTGCTCTCCTGTCGTCATAGTCTGTAGGCTGCCTTGTCAGAGAAAATAGGACAGATCCACAGCCATCCACAAGCCTTGTTTCTGTGCTTTAAGATTGACTAGATGAGCTTTGTACCTGTGTCTGTGTTATAATGTAATAACCTAGGTTAAGTGCGTGTGTGCGTGTGTGCGTGTGTGCGTGTGTGCGTGTGTGCGTGTGTGCGTGTGTGTGTGTGCGCGCGTGTGTGTGTGCGCGCGTGCACGCGTGCTTGCATTAGACATCTCTCTGACCTGGCCTCTCCCCTCTCCGGACTTTTCCCCCACAGCTAGAGGATGACATCGTAGCCAAGCCCAACTACTTTGCCACCATGAAGAACTTTGCCCTGCAGCTGGCGTCTGAGGACTGGATGATCCTGGAGTTCTCCCAGCTGGGCTTCATCGGTACGCCTCCTCCTCCAGACTCCCTCAATGGCACCACCTCATTAACCTGATAAGGGTTGTTACACAGGAGTCCCCTCCTCGGTCTCTCACTGTGTGTCTGTGTGTGTCTGTGTGTGTGTGTGTGTCTGTGTGTGTGTCTGTGTGTGTGTGTGCCTAATTAGCCTAATTTGGAAAATTTCACCCTAGACGCTTTCTCGCCGATTAGTGTTGATGGTTAAGTTGAGAATCCTAAGTGCTATCACTTTCAGATATTTCTGTTTTTCATCCCTCCCTCTCTCTCCCTAACCCCTCTCCCTCTCCCATGTAGGTAAGATGTTCCAGGCTCCTGACTTGAATCTGATCGTGGAATTCATCTTCATGTTCTATAAGGAGAAGCCCATTGACTGGCTGCTGGACCACATCCTGTGGGTCAAAGTGTGCAACCCAGAGAAAGATGCAGTATGTTTTCCCCCCTCTGCCCTGTGTGTGTGTGTGTGTGTGTGTGTGTGTGTGTGTGTGTGTGTGTGTGTGTGTGTGTGTGTGTGTGTGTGTGTGTGTGTGTGTGTGTGTGTGTGTGTGTGTGTGTGTGTGTGTGTGTGTGTGTGTGTGTGTGTGTGTGTGTGTGTGTGTGTGTGTGTGTGTGTGTCCAATTCATGCATTGACTATCAGCAGATGGTTTTTCAGATGGCTTTGTCTATCCCTGACTCCTTCCCCTTGTCTCCTCCCTCTGCCTCTATCATTTGTCTGTTTTCTTTCCTGTGAGGGGCAAGATTGTTAGAAACTATTCACACATCAGCACAGTGCCTGCAATTAAAGTGAAAGAAATATCCTGATCTTTCAACTCTGTCTCTCTCACTCTCTCTCTTACACGCACTCACACTCACACACACCACGCACACACGCTCACACACACACACACACACACACTCTCTTGTCTCTCCCCATCACCCCCCATTCTTACACTCTTTATCATGCTTTCTTTCTTTCTTTCATTCTTTCTTTTTTTCTCTTCTTTTCCTTCTCTCCTCTGCTCTCTCTCCTCTGCTCTCTCTCCTCTGCTCTCTCTCCTCTGCTCTCTCTCCTCTGCTCTCTCTCCTCTGCTCTCTCTCTGTACATCTTTGTCATGTTAAGTGCAGTGAGTGGGTGAGTCTGGAACAGTTAACTACATCATAAGTGCTGAGCAGTGTGATCCATGTCCTTTCGTTTCCTGACCTCCTCTCCTCTCTTCTTCAGAAACACTGCGAGCGTCAGAAGTCCAGTCTGCGCGTGCGCTTCAGGCCCTCACTCTTCCAGCACGTCGGCCTGCACTCCTCTCTTGCTGGCAAGATCCAGAAGCTCACGGTAACTCAATTTCTTTCTCTCTTGGGCTCTCTCTCTCTCTCGCATGTGTGCACACACACACAGGTGTGTATAGATATCTATATATTAGTGTATATATATAATAGTGCTGTCAAAATTCATACGTTAACGCAAACATCTGAAAAGTTATGCTTATGCCACAACTGTATGCATGAAAAGCAAATAGGTACTATGTCCCTCTAAAGTATTTCTCCAAAAGCCTCTTCTCTGCATCTTCATTTCTTCTTTTCATGTATTGGAGGTCAGCATTTTCTATCCTCGTTTCAAAATAAAATCCACTCTTGGACATATATTCTGTATTTGTGTTGCAGTCCTTCAAGCTTTCCGTTTTGATGGCCTTAGAGGTTTCATTGGAAATATGTAGCTCATAGGAGATCATCCGTGTTAAGAGTAATATGCTGCTAAACAATAGTGTTTGAATTGAAATGTACTTGTTTTGTGTTGATTCCGTTAATGTTAATTCTGTGTTTTTACTTGTAAATATCTATATTTCCCAACTTCTGCCCAAAGATGGGGAAAAAAGCGATAACCGTGACAAGTCACAGAACAATTGTGTTGTTAATCTGATTTTTAATTGATTGACAGCACTAATATATATATATATATGTGTGTGTGTGTGTGTGTGTGTGTGTGTGTGCGCGTCCGTGTGGGTGTGTATGTGTGTGTGTATGCTGTACATATACAGTACTTACATGCAAACACTCGGGTTTCCCACAAGGGAGCCGCACATTAATGACAGTGGAGTTGTATTGTGCAGCTAGTCATGCACCAATGCTTACTGCTGTTTCCAAACAACCCCAAGAAGTCCAATTGAGCTGAGCAGATTACTTTTTCCTGCTAGCCAGCCACTCTTCTAGTCTGCATCAAAGGCATCTGTGGCTCCACAACTTCACACAGTGGACACATTTTTGTGCAGATTCTCCAAAAAATGATCTTCCTGCTTTTCTCTTCTTCTTCTTTTAGTTTTGTAAATTTGATCTGTCAAATACTATTCAGACTATTCCTGTCTGCGCTGCTCTGATGTGTCCTGTGCTGAGACTGCAGGGCCAGTTCTGCTGTCGCCCTTTGGACGGTTAGATAGTGGACTGGGACTGGAGCGGCCGATCGGACATGGCCACAGCCACTCACTCCCCGCACACACTTCCTCCCCTCTCTCTGACTCAACTGTCTGACCTCACCACAGACATGTGCCACATGGATTCCTGTTTCCTGTGCTGACAACCGACTTCCTGTGTGTATGTGTATCTCTGGGTGTGTTTGTCTGGATGAATGTATGCGTGTGTGTGTGTGTGTGCGCACGCACGTGTGCTTATATCAGGATAAAGACTTCCTGAAGCCGCTTCTGCACAAGATCCATGTGAACCCTCCGGCTGAGGTCTCCACGTCTCTGAAGATCTACCAGGGCCATACGTTGGAGAAGACCTACGTGGGCGAGGACTTTTTCTGGGCCATCAACCCTGCCGCCGGAGACTACGTGCTCCTCAAGTTCGACCGACCCATCAGCATCGAGAGGTTCACCACCACTGCACACACACACACACACACACACACACACACACACACACACACACACACACACACACACAGTCCTGACCTAACCTATCCTATCCTAACCCAGGAAATGTTAATCTGGTGCATGCACACATGGTCACACCCACAACTGCAGAATCCACTGTAGCCACAGGAAGAGAGTCCTGCAGAGAGAGTTTGGTAGAGGGGGGATGGGGAGGAGAAAAGGAGACCTTAAAGGTGCACATCACATTTCCACTCCTCCACACTGCACTGCCTGTTCTCACCAGGGACCACAGGCAGCTAATGAGGAGGCTAAAATAAGACCCCCCCCCCCCCCCCCGCCTGCTGCCACATCCACCAGAGGGACGGAGAGGAGGAGAGGAGGAGAGGGAGGGAGGAGAGGAGGAGAGGAGGAGAGGGAGGGAGGGAGGAAGGAGAGGAGAGGAGGAGAGGAGGCGGCCAGGGAGACATGGCATGTCCTGACAAGTGCCGATGGCACTTCCTCATCTGGGCTCTGACAAGGCGTCTAGAGACTGTGTGTGTGTGAGTGTCTAGGGTTTAAATGCATTAACAAGATACGGTCTCAATCTATTGATGTGTGACTAGATTTAATTAGCTACTCAAGTAGAGACTTGCTTAAAGGGCCTCATATCTTCATGTGTGTTTGGCTTTGTGGTTTTATGTCTGTGTGTGTGTATGAGAGTGATTAAGATCATCTGTACGTGCTATCTAAATAAGTACAAGAAAAAAAAAGCCCACAGTGATCACAGAAGAGCGACTAAACCAACAGTACAGCTCAGAGGTCCGGTTGGTGCCTTTATCTCCTTGGAGATATGCATGTTCTGAATTCAGCACATGTCTTTGCATGATCACTTAGTGGAAAAGGAAACCAGTTTTTCAAATATCTGATACCACAAGCTTTTGCTGTTACATAACGGTACTGAGTAATCAACTGAACAGAATTGCGTGTGTGTCTGTGGGTGTGTACATGCGTGTAAAGCTGTAAAGGTTGAACTAGTGCATGCATGAGCATATTTACGAAGTTGCGCTTGTACACTCTGTGGCTGTGTAGGTTCCTGTTCCGCAGTGGGAACCAGGAGCACCCTGGAGACCGGATTGACAACACCACAGTAGAGATCCTCCCCCTGATGGTAAGGAGCTGCTTTAGAACCAGTACACTGGACATTCTAAGCTGAATGAAGTTGCCTTTTAGTTGTCCACGATATTGATAAAAACAATGCAAATGGTGTTACTTTCAGCTCAACTTTTGTGGCTCGTCAGGTTAGGATTGTGTGTGCCATCATGTCAGCAGTTATTGGAATGTGTTAGTCTTGGGTGATCTATGAGTGGTGATCAATATGTTATGCATGATGACTATGCGTTCTCTTTGGCAGGAACCGGCATTACAGACCAAAGAGAAATACAAAAGAACAGAGGATCGCTTCTATAGAGTGGGTGAGTTTCTCCCACGTCCAGTCATATGTCCAACTAAGTGTCCCATGTCCAGCTATAAGAAATGGGACACCTACAGGCCTGCAATAAAGATCCAGATCTGAAGCCTCTCTTTTTTTCTTTCTCGCTCCCTCTCTCTCTCAGCCAACTTTGAGAAGGGTATGGTGGAGGCCGCAGTGGACCCGGCCTTCAACCCGGTGGTGGCCCTGCGCCTGACTGTCCTCAAGGACTCCCCCGTCTGGGCCATCATCAGTGAGGTGAGCCACTTTCACACCACCCTTCTGCGTCCACTTCTGAATTTATTTAGGCGCTTAGGTGACACTTTTATCCAAGATGACGTAGTTACCAAATACAGGGGCCAGCCTCACTGGAGCAAAAACACCACGGTAGCATCTGGGAATCTAGCCCACGACTTCATTTGACTACTGCAAGCTTGCCAAGTTCAATAGCCACTACGTCACACCACCCATTTGTGTGCCTGTCTTGCCTTTGCAGATTCACATTAAACGGGTGGCTGGATAACTGCCTGTAGGACCCCCAGCCGAGTGACAATGGTGGATGCCTCCAGAAGGCTCAGCTGTGCTGTGCTTTGCTGTGTCGGGAGAGGGTCCACCTGGTGCCACAACTGAAGGAATTAAAGAAAATGAAATATCAGCAGTGGTTTGGTAGAGGACGTGTTGCCTCGGACATTGCCACCATCTACCCCAAGCAAATGCTGGCATCTGTCTTTCTTCCCTCTCTTCCTCTCCTCTGTACCTCTGCCCCCCTACACACACACACACACACACACACACTCTTTTCATCCATTTATTTGGCTGGCTGTGTCCCTTGTTAGATTTCTACTCCCCCCACTCTTTGAGTTCTCATGTGAATGTGACTACTACTGTACAGAACAGATACTTTCCTCCCCCCTGAGGGACATTATCAGACATGGGAGCACCATGCTTTTGAAGAATTGCGTCCAGTGCCATCAAGGAGAGGTGCGAGTTTTGCTGAGGCAGAGAGAATTCTGACACTCGCGGCTTGGCTTCGTTCACTCCGGCTTCGATGTGGAGACGTGCTTCATGGACGCTCGCGCGCACACACACACACTCACATACATATTGCACCTGTTATTGTTTTGTTTGGGGATGTTGCACTGTTGATATGAGTGGCAGACAGCCCCTTCCTAAGGAAGAATGTTATTCAGTTATATCAGTTTTTTGAAAACTTTTTTGGATCCTGCGTGTGTGTGTGTGTGCATAAACCCCCAAAATATGTCATTTGTTTAAAAAAAAATCATAGTGGCAGACACTGGTGAAAAAATCTATTCAGATTTGTTCAATCAATTTAGATACATTTACTAATCCCAGAAAAAGCCTGTCATTGATGGGTCTGCCAAATGTTTCTTGAGGTAAACTTCTCATTAGGAAGAAACCGCTTATATCTTAAACTGCTTCCTGTCAAACAGGAACTTGTTCATGACCTTTAGTGTCCTTCACGAGAACCAGTCAAACATGGCCTTTTGCCCCCATGAAGGGATAGATGACATTTACGTCTACTTATTATTAATACTATGACGATCTATGAAGGTGACTTTAATTTATTTGAAATAAATCTTTAATTTCTACAAGATAAAGAAAAAAAAATAATTTTATTTTTTACTCTAAGAAAAGTCTATGAAGTGTTTTTGAGAGAAAGAAAACACAAAACTAGTTTGTTTCTGTAAAGTTTTTATCTTGATTACTGGGTTTTGGTTTCTGTTTTGTGGAATGTGATAAAAGGAGTCTTGTAGAGCTGCTGTCGTCCATGTCTGCTTTGATTTTGGTCTCTGCCTGCACAGTGCTGTGGCGTGCAGGTCCTCCACCTGTGTGCCTTACTCTGGTCTACCCCACCCCCACCTCCCCACCTCTGGGGCATGCAGCAGAAGAACTGCCGCTGGGAGCGGAGCAGAGCGCCTCTGGCGTCCACAAATAACTATGTGCAGGACCCTAGTCCGTTGACTTCACAGGTGTAGGCTGAAGGCATGACATTCATGATTGTTTCACTGTGGGAGGGGAGGGAAGGGGAGGCAGGGAGTGTCTGTGTTGGTCGTCGTTGACTACTTCTTCAGGAGCTCAGGGTTCCACACAGCACCCTTACCCTCCCTAGTGGTGTGTTTTTCTTTCTTTCTTTCTTTCTTTCTTTCTTTCTTTAGTAATTATTTCAGCCTGAAACTACCCATCATGTCCACTATACATGTTTGTCTCATGATTAAGTTGGTCAAAAAGATGCCTAATGTTTCTGTTGGTGTATGTCCCAAGAGGTTATTAGTCATTGTATAAAGATGCCTAATGTTTCTGTTGGTGTATGTCCCAAGATGTTATTAGTCATTGTATAGTTTTCATCATGTTTATACTTGCAGCAGTCATGTGGTTAGATAAGTTGGAGAGATAGTGATGCAGAAAAGCACTCTGGTCACTGTGGGTCTCCTATGGTATTGAAACCCCACAGCCTGATTAAATGACTTCATTGTTGCAGCTGGCAGCTTAACCTCTGCCCGTTACTGAAATAGCAAGGCACATTTGTCCTTGTTCGGGAAAGTTTTTTTTTTTTTTACATCCGTCTACCCAAGCATTACCAGTTTCATTTCACATCAACCATTCCATCTAGTTTGGAAGAAGATCTATTTGAATTTCACATGCAGCATTCACATGTTTGGTGCATGCTTAAAAGCTGTAGTAGTTTGTGGCAGATTTTGTGATAGGATTTGCCTTCCAGTGTCAAGGTGTGGCACTACACTGTAGGACTGCAAGGTTGCTGCAGAGATTTAGTGGTCCCATTGTTCTGTAGTTCAAGCCCACTGTTCTATGTCAATCATCTGGCTGTTAACACAAAGGTGAAATTACTACTGTATATATATATATATCACAAGTGCTCTCATCTCATTTGATTGTACATACTTGGTGAAACAAAATGGATCTGTCTGTTGTGGAGGCATAAGCTGTCCTGAGCAATCTGTCTTTATGTAAACATGTCCATATCAGAACATAGCTCATAACACTGTCATTCATCAAGAGAGATAATGTGTCTGTTTTGTTTGTAATATATGCCACCTGATGGAAGGATCACTGGATTGAGTTTGACTAAGAAGGCATTTATCTTAAGGCATCTTAAGGCATAATTTTTGTCTCTACTGAAATTTGTCCTGTTGAAAATGCAAGATATTGATGTGGCCAAAGTTTGAAATGCCGTTTTATTTTTGCAGTTTATTGCCCTCTTCTAGTAATATTTGTAAACCTTTGGTACTGTTGCTTTTTGAAATCTGGTCACTGAAATGCTTTTATAGTTGTTGTTTTTGGCTGTGTCAAAAGTTTGACTGAACACAAGGGTATGTTTAATGTGAAATGACTTTTGAAATGGACTGGTCACTTAAGATCCTGAATGTTTGGTGTGAAATGTCTAGCCTGTCAAACTTAATCCAGTGCAGTTTTTGCTTCCCAACCAAAGATGGGTGACAAAGTGGGGACATGTCCCTTAACCATCCTCCGTCATGACACTACTCCGGCCTGTCATGTGCCTTCATCTGTGCATTGTTATCTTTTATGACATTGACGTCGACTTGCATAGACATTGCCATTGCTGAAATAAATGTCTTCAGCTAATGCACAACCATTGCCGTTTTTACCCTTTCTTTGATCATTATCTCATAACGCAGTTAAACGCACTGGTTTGTGGTTATTTCTGGATGGACCAATATTTTTGACAGCAAATAGGCTAGGCCTACGAAAGATGTAATTATCCGCGGAGGTGCCAAGCATGCCAACTGAGTGCTATTTTTGGAGTCAACTCAAGACAAAAGAGACCCATTTGTCTCCTGACACCTAGTGGTTAAAAAAATATGGCGTCCTTCCATGGTCAAATCAGAGCCCGTTTACTCCATTGTACCTGCAATCTGTTGCCGTTCCGCGATCACGAATGTGCAAAAACAATGGGGGTCTATGGAGCTAGACGGCTATATTTGTCTCTTTCACCTGGTTGTCATTGAGAAATTGAATATTTGATTGTGGTTTCTGCAAGCTCAATATGGATTATAGGTCAAAAGTTGAATGAACGAGTAGTCACATCTTTCGATTTCTTACAGGGTCGTTGTTGCCCACAACACACTAGCTTTCTGTTAATGAGTGACGTCATTGACACATTTGAAAGGCTTTTTAGAACAAATAAGTGACTCAAAAAATATAATACTCAGCAGTTTGTATTTTCTCTGCCCCCTCTTTCGACTGCAACATTCGAATTTCTGGGCAAAAAATTATATCCCGAAAAAAGGGGTACAGCTTCATAGGCCTCCATTCATTCTGCACTTATTCGTGAGCGCCCTCATGTGGAACCAGAAAAGGAACTGCAACCAGTTCAGAAACCGGAAGTTTCCCGAGAGTGGCGGTTCTGGTCAAATCAAATTATCAACCAAGGTAGTTCCAGAGCCCGTCTACCTTATTAGACATTCTCTGGTAGTTCAGTAAGAGAGCAAATCTTCTTCAAAACTAGCCTATTTAAGCACTGCTAGTGGTGCCTCAACAGATAAGGTGGGACTCCCTCGCTGACCGGTCACTTAGGCTAGCACACCTATGATTAAACTCTCGGCCAATAAGAATGTTGAAAACATTTGTAATTGAGGTGACACGCAGCAACTGTACACATCCTGTGACAGTTAATCAAAAACATGAGCACATATAGACTGTAAAAGGGTGAGCAAAGATCTGCTACCCGCCTGAAGTAGTGCCGCAGATGACATACCACTCTCTGCCCGTCGGGTGCAGTAATGAGTTAGTAGACAAGGCTCCAGTGTAGCCTATCATGGAATAAAGAAGAAAACATTTCCGGTTCCCTCTCAGCTGTCATGGTAGCTTCCATAACAGTTACCCCTCATGTCATGTTATTACTTAGTAGATAAATTGCAAATTGGTACAAACCGTTTGGAAAAAGAAATAAAATGCCCAAATACTACGAGGATAAAGAAGATGACGGCAAGGCTTGCGCTGGAATTAGAGAGGATTTTAAAGCCTGTCTTCTTCAGCATGACTGTGTCCTAAAGGTAACGCGCCACTCAACACCTGTTTCATTTGTAGCTAATTGAGTATTTTTCTAAGCATTGCGTAAATGTGACCTATGTTGCTGTCTAGTAATGTTCGTTTAGGAATCGAGAGTGGTTATCTTTGAGAACTATTACATGACTTGGCTAGCTGTAGTATAACGTTGTCATCGATTTCACAGGAAGGAAAGAAACCCAGTGAATGTTTGAAAGAAGGACACTGTAAGGGCTTGCAAGTCTCTTTCTTCGAGTGCAAAAGGTCGATGGTAAGTGATTTTGATCCACTAGTCGTTCAACTAACGTCATTAGTCCTTAATTTAATTCCCCTTCAGAAATGCAGTAGGTGTTTTTTGTAGTCATATTGTCATACCTTGTACACCACTGAATTTATCGTTTGGGAAGTAAATAAAGTTATTTATTCTATGCAGCATAACAACGGCGTGAAACAGTGGCAAACTATAGGCTTACTAAACCATTTGATCTACGGTCTGTCCTTTTTTCGTTTTAGCTGGACACAAGGTCTCGATTCAGAGGCAGAAAGGGCTACTGACCAAGAGCTTGTTGTCGCCACAATCTGAAGCAATGTCATGCGAAATTGTAAATAGTAGGCTAAATGCCAGTGAGACTGAGAAAATAAAACTATCATGTTTTGTATAACTCTTGTCATCTGTCATCCTTATACAGTTTATTTAATAAGTTGCAGTGAACAAATTATGGTAAAATTACATTTGTGTTCTGCAAAACTCCTTATCAAAAAGTCAGTAAAAATATTAACTCTGTTCCTCTTAATGTAGATAAAATTACAGCACTGTGAATGTCATGACGGTCAGTTATCCATAATTAGTGCATTGAAATTATGCAATGAAATAACTAATTGCAACCAAAACGATTCAATTATCTTATTTCTAGTGAACGGAATGCTCCCATTTGAAAATGTATGGGAAGTGCTAGGACATCTTGAATTGTGCTTGTTCTCACATTTCACCACAACCATACACATTGGACAGAGCTGGCTGTGTTAGAGAAACTGCAAGGCCACAATCTGAAACATAATAGGCTCTACAAATTAAGGTCATATCATTTTAGAGAGTCCATCAGCATCTGCTTGAACTTCTCCAGGTCCACCTTCGTCATGACCTTAGCTTTGTGAGTCTTTTTCAGTATGTCCAGTGTGTCCAATACCATCATTCCGCGGGCGTAGCTGCCAGAGAGTTCCACAGTGATTGGTACCTCGTCACTTTCAAGTATGAACTTGTCATCGATGGCTGCCGCCAGGGCATAGGAGTCGCAAGATATGAAGCCCTGGCCCGCCACCAGCTCCTTCTCAATCCGCTCACTGCTGGAAGCCTCCATGCTGTGCTTGAAAATGCGCTTCATGAAACGCGCCTTCTCTGTGTCCTGGGCCAGCCAGTCATCACAAAACTCCTGTTGAACCAAGACCTGCATTAATCAAGGTGGCTCATTCACTACCTCAGAGGAAGTACATACATTTAGTCACTTAGCTGACGCTTTTATCCAAAGCCCCTTACAACAATCAGGGTGCAATCAAGGTGCAGTGCCACTAGAATATTGTTAGTGCAGCAATAAGTACTACTCACTTTGAATACAGTGTTTCCCATACATTGACTTATTTGTGGCGGCCCACCGCAATATCAACACTGACCACCACACAATGATTTTCCTGGTTGTACTAAATTGTGCTTAAATCTGGTTAGAATCATAACCACACTGCACTAATTTGTTAAACTGTTGCATTCGAGTTAATTCTGCAAACCTACCACCACAAATAGAATTCAATTCTGTGGGAAACACTGGAATAGAATAACAGTTCAAGTGAAGTCAAGGGAGGGAGAAGAGGGATAGTAAGTAGAGGAGCGCAGTGTTATGATATTTTTGGTGGATTTTCATTTTAGCTGCATGCAACAGTTAACGCCCATTCAGACTTGCTTTAAAAGACGTAAGATAGACTTGCCCAGGGGAGTTTACTGCGACAGGTGAATTCCCAGGATGCAATGTAAGTTGGGCAGAGGTAATCGTTCAGCACTATATATGCTGCCTCAGGGTCACAGGCAAAGTTGAACTCTGCACAGATTGTTGTGTTACCTCGTGCTGAGGGGAAAAGCACAGTGGTGATCAATCACTATGGAGCTTCTCTCTCACCAACATTACAAATTCAAGACACCAAAGGTCTGTTGAAAAATTAAAGGCTGAGACATTGGACAGCAGAGAACAAAAGAGTTTCTTACGTAGAAATATTGTTAACAAAATGAAATACACCAGTAATGGTAAATCAGGTAAGGTAAATCAAGGACTTACATTCTGTGTTCCCCCCCATAATGTAAAGCCCTTTAAGTTTTTGGGAAATTGAGGGATCAATTCTTATTGCCAAAGCCAGATTGGTGAGTGGGGCTGTGGCAACCAAAGTCACCTGTGTGAGAGAGATCTCATATTACCATACATGCAAACACCTCATAGATCTGTGTGATTTGGTAAGGTAACAGTAAGGTAAGAAATTAACATAATAGAATGATATGCAAATATAGTCCCTAAACTCAACTAAAAAGACATTGCTTAAAAAAGATGATATACTGTACATACATTGTCACAATTGTTATCGGGTAAGAGTTATATGATTGCCTGTGGTTTCATTTAGCTATTTTTAATAAGACTTAATTGCTTAGATAAATAATGAACTAAAAGGGAAGTGAAATGAATTAATGAACTGAAAGTGAAGTGAAATGAATTAATGAACTGGAACTGAAGTTCCACAAGATGACCGCCCGACACGGTCATCTGATCTGTCAGCTCACCTGGCCTGGATGTTGGTTCACGATTCGGATCATGGCCTCCACAGCTCCCTCTTTCTGCAGCAGATCCAAGCCAGGAGCATTGGGGTCAGGAGCATCACCCAGTCCATCTTCACCATGAAAGTGTCCTGCGTCGACAGAGATTCCCAATAGGGGCTTGGTGGCCCCTTTGAACACAGGAATCTAAAACACACCATCAGAGAACAAAGTTCACAAGGCCATAACACCCCACACAAACATAACAAATGCCTTCACAGTACACACATGGCCAACTACAAAAAAACACCAGTTATCATGTTGGTAAACTTTTAAGTGTCAAATGAGATGTTGTAGAGTATGTTTGTTTTGGTAAATTTTGTACAATGCTTGCTGCCGCTTTAAAGAGCTGACTGTGTACACTGTTCTGATATGTGACCCCCAAAAAATATACAAATATTCCACTTGGTAAACACAAGCAGCCTGAATATCAAGGCTAGTCATGTGCATTTTGTCTCCTTTTGGTAAATTCCACTGAAGCTATAAAAACACAGTCCACATAGGTAGGCTACAACACTGAGATAGGGATAAAAGGCTCCCAATGAGCTGCATTGCATTACCAACATTTGATTGGTTGTAGTTTTACGAAGGATGACTGTTGTTTTCCTGCCTTTGGCAAATCAGACTTACTGAGAAATGTTAGCTTGTTGTAGGAAGAGTGCCTTTGAATTCATCACTCAGAGCACGTATTCTGTTATTCATAGTCTACAACAAAATACTGAAGCATATTAGTCCATTCTATACATATCTACTCATTTGTCAATTTCCAAGAAGCTAACTGAATTTGCAGACTCTGGCTCAGATAGCCTACCAAGTCATGTGCTGGTAAACAAAGTTAGCCTACTTCCTCTGTTTGCTCTTCTGTAGTTGTTGTTTTTATGGCATGTGAATGGATCATGAGCAGTCAAATGTTTGTCAGCTGTCTATCTCTAAATTTGTAAAGAATCTAAAGACAATGATCTCCATGTCTTAAACTTTCCCCTATATGCTGCATGC
This sequence comes from Alosa pseudoharengus, assembly GCF_046254945.1. NCBI lineage: Eukaryota > Metazoa > Chordata > Actinopteri > Clupeiformes > Clupeidae > Alosa > Alosa pseudoharengus. The sequence continues at coordinate 43,021,925 of NW_027468718.1, read as the reverse complement.
CATCACCTCAGACGCAAATCAAGGGTAACTAAGTTTTACTGATAAGTGGCAATCTCCGGTCATAAAACGATTGCACATAGAGAACAACGATTCATAAAGCTGCCTAGAAGTTAGAATGACGCCTTCGTGCATGCAATATGCTCTGCTTAGATCAGGTCAAAGTCAAAGTCAAAGTCTGCTTTATTGTCAATTTCTTCACATGTCAAGACATACAAAGAGATCGAAATTACGTTTCCCACTATCCCACGGTGGAGACAAGACATATTTTACCAATTTTACCACAGACAAACATAACATTCAAGTAAACAATATAAAAAGTAAATAAGAAGGCACATACAATGAAGAAATAAGAGCAGCAAAATTTGGGTTGAAATTGTGCAATTGTGCATACAGTAGACAGTCAATATAATAGTGCAAAGTCAGGCCAATAAATGGCTGAGGTAGTTCTGTTTGACCTAAGTATGCAAGTGGCATAGTGGTGCAAGTTATGTAAGAGCAGCAGAAGTGTGTTCGGTTTGGAAATAGTTTGGTTTTGGAAAAGGTTTGGAAATAGTCACATACAAGAACATAAGAGAATTGAGGGCTGAGATAGGTTCAGCTCATTGATGCTTTCACAATTTACCTCTAGCCGACCGCAAACTTGAAGGACACGCAGGACATTCTTGCAGACGTTCTCCACAATCGTATTTCCATGCACACAGGTGATGCCGAGGACCTGCACATTTGGGGCGGCGAGAGCGATCATAATTGCCTGGGCATCATCCACTCCACAGTCAACATCAATCAGCAGCTTTTTCGTCATGTTGGACATAGACCCTGACAGACAGACACAACTGGAATGTTGAAGGCGTTCCTACACAGTAAAATTGTCAGAGTTGTTTTCAACTCTAATAGAGTCGATTCTGACTCTGTCATAGAGACCCATTGGTCCCACCCCACAGAGAGTAAATTTGACTCTTCTCCTAGAGCACATTTTTCAGAGTTAAATTTACTCTACAGAGAGTTGAAAAATCACCAAGATAAACTCCACAGGGAGTAAAGAAAAATCTACTCTATAAGCCAACAACTCTTTCCAGAGTCATCTTAACTCTTAATGGGGTAATCTTAGTTTATCTCTATTCAGAGTTTATTCCCAGCTACTCTTGCTAGAGTCACCATTTTGCTTGTCTTTATCAAGCTCTACAAAATCTGAAGGACATACAGACAAATTATTGAAAATATATTTATTACAAAATATTAAGTTAATGTATCAATATACAATATAAAAAGTTTCATTTTTTTTTCCTTTGGTAAATGCATGTACAACACATTTGGCATCAAATGGAACAAAGCCACTAGAACATAATATCAAGTTGTTGTTAGTGATACATTAGCTTACATACCAATTTTACTCACTCTACAGCCTGTACTGAAACATTCTAGCATCACCGACATGTTTAAGTCTACACATTCTAACAGTGAAGCTACACCAGGCGCGTAACTGAAGCGTTACGTTCGCATAGCGTCTGTTGCAACAATTAGCTGCCACTATAATCAATGGAGGTAGCTACACCAGACGTGATAGCGGCGCGTACGTTCGAAAAAAATAGACCATTCATTTAAAATGAATTTTACGCGTCGCGAACGGAACGCTTCAGTTACGCGCCTGGTGTAGCTCATACCTAAGGCATGATCCAATGGATGGGGCCTAGAAGAGATTTTCAAGATGACTTAAAGTATGATTCATTTCCTCAACACTTTGCTTATCACTCAAAAAACTGAATAGTTTCCTTAACCTGTATCTCATGTACAGCAGAATGCATAACAGGAACCACTGTATCAAAATCTACCGCCAAATCATTACTTCTGTGTTCACTACAGTTATTTTCCAAAACATGAACATTATTAACGCTATACTCATGTAACATTTCCAAATGTTTTCTAAAAGCCAGAAAATGTCCCTGAAACACCCAGTCTCACCACACTTTAACCTGAGTGTTCTACCGGGACACAGCCCATGTGGTGATTCTGCTACCTGGATCCTTTTTTGCAGTTCGATGCTGGAGGAAGAAAGACCTTTACTCTGTTTAATAGTCTTCTCTTTGAACATAGTTGACTACCTCTCAAGAAGGTTCGCTGAAATCTCACCAAACAGTAACACAGTCTTGCTCAATCTGATCCATTACATCCACGAATCGAGAGAATGTTGCAAGCATATGAGGTGATTGAGGGTCATGGACCATTTTTTCTGACGATAATCAAACGTTCACCTTCAGCCGCACAACTTCTTCATCAGAAGAATGCTTCATTAGAGATACAGCCTCTCTCAGCTGTTCTTCATTCAGGACTGGCTCGGGCACATCTTCAGAAGCTGGTCCTCCATTATGTTCATTGTGTGCTGGACTTTGTGGTTCCTGAGGCTTTCCTCTGAATTGTTTTAATGCGTCAGGCCAGGTACCCTGCTCCGCTGGCTGGATCATAGAAATGTTCCTATAAAACAGTGTAAAGTAGGGTGAGTTCCAGCATTAAGGGGAAATCCAGCGATTTTCCAAAAAGATCTCCATTTATTGGGTCACCGAGTATGTAAAACGAAAACAATCGGTTTTACATAGCTCGAGTTGCTAAAGCCAGCAGCTAAAGCGACTGTGCAGCTACAGCGCTACACTCTGGGGTCATGAACATTAGGGCTCAGGAACATGCCCCTAGAGTGTAGCACAGTAGCTTCCTTGCTGCATTTCGAGCTAAGTGAATCCGATTGTTTTTTTGTTTTGTTTTTTCCCCCCTGTACCGACAGTTCTCGGTGACCTTGAGAAATGGAGATCAATGTGAAATTCAGTGCACTGTAAACAATGTATTTGATCTTAAACAGATTCATTACAATTTGTATGCAGAAATACTTATGAAATGGTTTCATTTCAAGTTCAATCATTTAAAAGAGACAAATAATACTGTTCATCTGGTGGTGGAGATGCTGGGATTTAAAGTCAAAAGTCAAGCACAGCATGACAAATCCACACACTCACATCTGTGCAAAATTATCTTTTTATATAGCTTTCGGTCATGGGCCTTTTTCAGGATTCCTGAAGAGGGTCTATGACCGAAATCTAGAATAGAAAGATCATTTTGCACAGATCTGAGTGTGTGGAATTTTTTTGAAGAAAAAAAAATACCTCAGTGTGGGTTTCAGTTTAGGTTACCTTTGTGTTAATGGGCAGCATAAAGATTTTACCAATATTTAACAAGGGAAAAAATGCCACTTACTTGCTCTACCCCATCATCTCCCTTGGGCTTATTTGGAAACAAGGCAGTGGTGTCATCTGAATCACATAATGCATCTACTACAAAGCAGAGGACAGAATAAATCAGTTATATAGTCATGTCCAGTACCTGTGACGGCTGTATGTCATGTAGTCTTTGATGGCTGAGATTTTTAAACACTAAATAGGCTCAAAGACGGACATAATCAACATCCACAAACCCCACAGAGTGGAATTCCATCAAAACAATGTGTTGCAACCGCTGTTGATATATTCACAAAACTTGTACCAAGTTTTAACTACATTCCATATTACAACTCACCATCATCTTCTGCAGGCTTCAGCTTTAATACACCACATTTTGGATCCTTCACCACATCTTCAGACACATAGTTGTCAATCTTCTGTACCAAACTCATCATACATTTTAGCCCAGCTTGGTGTTTGGCTTAAATATCAAATTTCATGAACACTAAAATAAAAACAGAACATTACAAAAAAAAACTGACAATAGACTTAAACAATGCAACAATTGAATAAATCAGTACCTTGGTTAAATAAATCCTCTAGAGTGGCATCAGTTTCCACCATTTTAATGTATCTGGTCTGCCTGGTATTTAACTTTCACCAACATCCTGAGAAAACATAAAATCAAACATTCAGACAAAATCAACACTACTTTTAAAACAGTTTCTTAAAAAAAAAAACAGGTAACAACTATCTCAGTGACACTGACTAAACTAGTAAATGTGGCACGTGCACCTGTTGGCACTTTGCACTGAACACGTGTCTTCTATGCTATCAATGATGCACATTCAGCAATCAACACGTCCTTGATAGTCAATTAATGCAGCTAGTTTTGAAATAACCAACTTGTGAAGGCCAAATTCATGCTTATGGATGCCTGTTTTACGTGAAACAAGCTTTTTGGTAGAGCATGAACTTTAAGCTAATTTGCCCTATTAATGACTGTTAATGTTAAGTAGCTAACAACAGTAACTGTTACCTCATTAAGCTAACCATAGCCTTCATTTGATATCTGATTTGCATTATGCTAAGCTGCCAATGAGAGCTACGTTGGCTGATAGGCTAGCTGCTAACCAAGTCAATGTTGACCATGAAAGACGATTATACTGGTATCATATTTGGTTGAGTAAATATTAACATGATAAAAAAAAACTTATAGCATTGTACAATACGGGAGCACGAATTGACATGTACCTCATGTTACACAGAGGTAACGTTAACGTTCATGTTAACTTTCAACCTTCGTTAGCAGTTAACTTAACGTTAACGTTAGCCCCTGAAGGTCAACAAATTTCAGAATGATATCTTGACCATACATTTACGTTAAGTTACACTCCTCTTACGCGTCACCGCTTATTGTTTATCATTTTCGAGGCATACTACGGAACATGTGAAATAAATCTCTAGTAAGTGTATTTTAGATGAACATCTACTCACCTTCAACTACACTTCAGAGAGATTCTTCTAACCAGGCTCCGTCGCGTCGCTGCATTCTCTCAAATGGAAGGAAGTGGGTGATAGGCTACTAACGTTCGTCTCTGACGTGAAATGCCAGAGGGCACGTTCCGCCAGTTAGTAATTTGTCTGAGCCCTTACACACTTGCATGTAACAAACATACAGTACTTATAATTATTAGTATTATTATAATGTTTGTTCGCTTTGACTATTCTTTGTGAACAGCTATAGGCTTGATAACAGAGACTCCGTTTATAGATAGCTTAGCAGTATTTGCCTATTTTACTGTAGCACATGCTAGCCTACAAACTTGCAAGTAATTTTTTAGTAGCCTAGTCCAGAAAAAAATCTTAAAGCTACCGAATGACTTTGGAATAAACCAGAAGAAAACACTTGATTTTTTATGAATAATATCCAAATAATAATTAGGCAAACATCTCCCAAGAAATGTCTAAAATGGCGTCCAAATGAGAAAATGAGGTGGTTGATTAACTCTTGTGATTTTAACTCTGTTTTTTAACTAATATGCTAGAGTACATTTTACTCTAACTGTAGTAAATGTAACTCTATTAGAGTCAATAACAGTCTACTCTGTCATTTTAACTCTTGGGATTTTACTGTGTAGTAAAAATTAAAAATCTGGAAAAGCAGTGTTTATCTTCAGTATATCTTTAGGAGGTCTACATTCCCCTAATCTCCACACCGCGGCGAATGCGCGGTAAGCGAAGTGCAGCGTAGGCTAAGCAAACTATTAGCCTACTGTTTAACCACTGATTTAACAATGTAGGCAGGCAGGCTACATTTTACCACAGCTCTGCACTCTGCACCGGTACAACTAAAGGTCCGCTCAATTAGCGGTTCAGCATAGCCTACCTGTTTGTGTAGAATAATGCCTCAAGATTTCCCGTCTCCTTCTTGTGTTGACTGACGACAAATGTAACAATCTCTTGACAGACAGCCAATCACATGGAGGACGAGTCGAGATTAGGCTGAAAAAGTAGGCTAGATGATCTCATTCAAGAAATTATAAAGTGAATAGTGTAAAGAATGTGTGTTGCAGGAGAAAGAACACTGCTAACAAACAAAGCCTATTTTACACGATTGTTATTGGTTTGGAACACAGACAATCATTTCCGTGGGTAGGCTAATGTATAATCAACTAAATGTATACAGACTGAGTGATCCTACCAGAATCTTGTCAAGGCAAAACAGAAACCTTTCAGCACACTACAACCTGGGAGTATAGCCGCCATTGTCTGCGCATGTGCACTGTAGTGTCTGTGACAAGACATTTTGAAGTTTAAATGGCTGAGGCCAGAGTCAGACCAACAGGTGTAGAGCTGTGGATCACTTTTTATGTTGCCATTTTCAATGCATGAGGACAATAAATGTCTAGAATAGAATTAAAATGTTTAAGAACAATAAAATAAGCAATGTTATGAATATTGAGTTGAAAATATGAGCAAGTGTTTATGTTTACCATGTTCCTGTCCCATTAAAAAAAAAAAAACATTTAAATGGCCTAACCATCTGAAACGAATAGTTTGCTTATTGTTCTCAGGTTGTCCTCTATTCAATTGTATGTGTAGCCTAATGTATAAAAAGGAATTTAAGCTCTACACACTAGGCATATAGGGCCTACTCTTTAATAATGGCTTGCCATAGTCTACAACTCTCTCTTGTTTTACTGGCATCAGAGCCCGTTTACGGAGAGCTGGATCACTCCCTATTAACTCCATTGTACCTGCAATCTGTTGCAGTTCCGCTAGGGGCGATCACGAATAAGTGCAAAAACAATGGGGGTCTATGGAGCTAGACGGCTAAATTTGTCTCTTTCACCTGGTTGTCGTTGAAAAATCGAAGATTTGATTGTGGTTTCTGCAAGCTCACTATGGATTATAGGTCAAAAGTTGAATGAACGAGTACTTACGTCCTTTCGATTTCTTACAGGTTGGGTCGTTGTTGCCCACAACACACTAGCTTTCTGCTAATAAATGACGTCATTGACGCATTTGAAAGGCTTTTTAGAACAAATAAGTATAAGTATATTTACTCTTTTGATCCCGTGAGGGCAATTTGGTCTCTGCATTTATCCCAATCCATGAATTAGTGAAACACACACAGCACACAGTGTACACACATTGAGGTGAAGCACACACTAATCCCTGTGCAGTGAGCTGCCTGCACTAACAGCGGCGCTCGGGGAGCAGTGAGGGGTTAGGTGCCTTGCTCAAGGGCACTTCAGCCATGCCTACTGGTCGGGGTTCGAACCGCAACCCTCCGGTTGTCGGGGGGGAGGGGGGTGGGGTGTTAAAAAAAGTTATTGTATTTTATTTAAACGCCTTTCTCTGTTAATGGACAACAGCATACTGGCATTGCATGACACACAGCACAGGCATACATCACTGTCAAGAACATTATGGCTACTCTACAGAAAAAATGCGACAAAATGTCGCAAACCACAGATTGATACTAACGCAAACAAAGTAACCGTCTGCTATCTGACGCTACACTAGTAAGGTAACAAAGTTGCTGTAGCCTTGCACCGAAATCGACGGTGAACACGAGAAATATAAAAATGTTGAACACCAACATTAATAAAACGTAATCATTATTGACGCTTCTGACATGGGTGTCAAAACAGGCTAAACTCTATCACACAGCATATTAGACAGAACACATTGACTCAAAACATATGCATAACATAGGCCTACACAACGCAATATTCATAGGCTAGCCTACATTAAATTGATCCACATATCACAAATATAGCCTACAACAAATGCTGACATCATAAACGCACAGTGTAGCCTACCATTTCAAAAAGAAGAGAAAGAACGCTCTGATGAGGCCACTGAAACAGGCATGCAAAGACACAGATGAATAAGTTCATCTACCTCGCTGAAGAGAGCTCTTGTTTGTGGATGGAGCTTACTTAATATCCATGCCACCTTTCACCGTGGTGCACCGAGACTCCCCGATAACACTATGCATCATTTTAAACTGAAGATTGAGGCGGCCCGTGTTCAGCTCCTTGGGAAACTCACGGTAATATTCAGCTAGCCTACCTAATATGGCATATTGTCGTACCATAAAGCTAGCGTCATAGGATATCTCCATCAGGTTTGTTTTGTTAATTTGTTTAGTTTTTGTTTAGATCTCCCAGGTCTAATGTAGGCCTAACATTTTTAGTGCATAATAGAATAATAGACAGGGGGACGGAGAGCTTCTTTTTTTTCTGATCGTGAGTGGTATGACATATAAATACGCGTGCTTTCCTGCAGGGGTGCCGCACCCCCAGCACCCCTACTTCCCACGGCTATGCCTCATGTGGAACTGCAACCAGTTCAGAAACCGTAAGTTTCCCGAGATTGGCGGTTCTCTATGGTTCTCCCCTTATTATAGTACGGTGTCTTGTGTAATTCCGCAATTATTTTTTTGCATATTTTGCTAGTATAGAGTCTAAGGAACAAGATTTTTTTTGTCTTCAAATTTTCACGATCCATTTTCACACTTAGATGACATCATCATTTATATAATGCATAATTAAGACTGGGACTACTATCACTTGGGGGTCAAATGTGAGAAAACACTGGTAAAGAGGGTATTCTGCCTAATTTTTGGGTGCTGATTCTGAATATCATATTTACTTAGCTGATTTCTTAGTTTTAAACCTGCTAATTAGCATTTGCGGCCTAAAACTGGCCTCCATAGGCAACATAGAACGGGTGAATAGGGTAACAAATTTAACCCCTCGATATTCTTATGAAACTTTACTAGTTGATTATTATTCCCGCCGCGCAGCGAAGTTTCGTGGAACTCCATTCATGGGGGGCCACACAATAAATTAATTTATGTTACTATTCACCAACTGGCCTGTAGGTGGCCGGAGACAGTTTTCTGTGAATATCTCGAGAACCGTAGGGCCTAGGAGGTCCACCTTTTTTTATGTATGTTGGTCTTAAGGGGGCATGTCAACCCATCCCATTACCACTTATTTCATGTATAGCGCCACCTAGTTAAAAATTAGGTGTTTTCATCACAATATCTCTGGCTGACACCCTCCGAATGCATGCTAAGTTTTGTGTACTTTCGTTCATGGGGGGCCTTACAATAAAATAATGTATGTGTACATTTAGTGACGTACACCAACAAGGATTCCCGGGACACTGAAAGACCGGGGTACACAAAACTTGGTGGGCATGTAACCCCACATGGATAGCATGGAACCGTCGTTTTTCGTTTTGATCTGTAGCCCCCCCGCTGGACTGAACCCCCCAAAGGAGGGTAGGGCAGACACAGTTCTCTGTGAATATCTTGAGAACTGTAGGGACTAGGATGACCATTTTTTCCGTATGTTTGCCTCCAGGGGTCATGTTCAGGGGCGTAGATTTGCGTGGGGACCGAAGGACGTGTCCACACCAATGTCAAATTACGACTGAAATGTCCCCACCAATATTCAGGTTGAAATGGGGGAAAAAAGAGTTAAATCATTTCTCACTTCAGTGCTGCGGATCATCTCGTACAGATCTTGTAATGTGCAGTAGCCTATAAAGGTAAATCGCGCTGATTTGAAGTTTACTTTACTTCACTACAAGTATGAAGTGCGTCCAAATTCACACATTATTCTCTGTTGAACTCCTCGAGAAGTAGGCTACTCATCACACATGTGTCACATGAAAGAGCCTTTTCTCAACTTTTAAACGGTGCTAGCTAGCCACTGTTTGCTGTGATAAACAGTTCGTGAGAAAAATAACTTCAAGAGATTTAATAATTATTCTCTGCGCCCATCTCCACATCCATTCGTCTCGGTGGAATATCGTAGGCCTACACACTCTTCACGCAACACATGACAAACCATATATCAGAATAAACAGCAGACCTTACCGAACACAAAGGTGTAATACATTCCCGTGTATAGTTAGCTGTTCCAGAGTAATCCGGTTTTTAAATAAATTATAGAAAAATTCAACATGGTCTTTCGGCTGCATTTCTTAACCCTCAGGGTGTTCATTTTTTTGTTACACAGGAGGTGCTGCTGGGTCTGGTGGACCCATTGCATTTTAGGCCTTTTAATTCAACATAATCAAACTTTTTTTAAAAAAAATACTTACTAGATGGTTACTTCATCCCAATTGCAAGTAATATAAACAACACATATGTTAAATGTGTTGCCTTTGTTAAATCACAATTATGAATAGAAGTGCCACTCGTTTTTGTTTATTTTTGTATTAAAATATAACAAAATAAGGAAATGCATCATAAAACAGGCATAACTGGAAAATAATCAACAATTGTACAAATGAAGCAAGTTTTATTTATTTGAATTTCATTAAAAAATTGAACATACTCAATAACATCTGTCTGAACAACACATTGAAGCCATTGAACACAGCAATTTTATACCAGACTATACCACACATGAGGGGCAGAGTCTCACCGTGTGTGTATTGCATATGTATTTTTTGATAGGGGATGGCATGAAAAGGTAAAAAGAAGAATGTCTTGTGCATGAGTTACATGCACAAGACATCGAGCATGTACAGTAGGTCCTGGTAGCATCCAAATCACATTGGCAGCCATGCAGGGGGGTTCATTTCTTGATCAGGAAGACCATTCAATTCTACCATTTGTTGACATCCATATGTTGTCATTTGCAAGCTGCTGACAGTCGAGTCCAATGTCTGGCTGCTCAATGGCTGGTTCTATGTCTGGCTGCTCAATGGCTGGTCCTGCAGCTTGCTGCTCATCGGCTGGTCCTGGGGCTGGCTGCTGGCGGGCTGGTCCTGAGGTTCGCTTGCGTTTCAGAGCTGGCTGACAGGCTGGTCCTATGGCTGGCTGCTCACGGTCTGGTCTTGAGGCCTGTTTGCGTTTTGAAGCTGATTGACGAGCTGGTCCTGTGGCTTGCTGCTTATTGGCCGGTCCTGGGGCTGGCTGCTGGTGGGCTGGTCCTGAGGTTCGCTTGCGTTTCGATGTAGGCTGACGGGCTAGTCCTAAGGCTCACGGGTTGGTCCTGGGGCTGGCTGCTTGCGGGCTGGTCCTGGCTGCTCACAGGTTGGTCCTGGCTGCTTGCGGGCTGGTCTTGGCTGATCACGGGCTGGTCCTGGCTGCTTGTGGGCTGGTCCTGGTCCTGGCTGCTTGCAGGCTGCTTCTGGGCTGGTCCCGGCTGCTCACAGGCTGGTCCTGGCTGCTTGCGGGCTGGTCCTGGCTGCTCACGGGATGGTCCTGGGGCTAGCTGCTTGCACGGCTGGTCCTGGCTGCTTGCACGGCTGGTCCTGGGGCTGGCTGCTTGCGGGCTGGTCCTGGCTGATCACGGGCTGGTCCTGGCTGCTCACGGGATGGTCCTGGGGCTAGCTGCTTGCACGGCTGGTCCTGGTCCTGGCTGCTTGAGGGCTGGTCCCGGCTGCTCACAGGCTGGTCCTGGCTGCTTGCGGGCTGGTCCTGGCTGCTCACTGGATGATCCTGGGGCTGGCTGCTTGCAGGCTTGTCCTGGCTGCTGAAGGGCTAGTCCTGAGGCTCTTTTACATTTCGGAGCTGGCTGATGCTTATCCTCCTCTTCAAACTCAGTGTCGGACTCTAATTTTTCAGAAATGTTATCCTCACTTTCTGAAACTATTTGCTCTGCATCACCATCAAAACCCTCTGACACACTGACACACACACACACACACACAGGACCTATGACTTCCACACTTTAACTAGTTCCGGGTCCAGTGGACCCGAACATCCTGTGTGTAATATAAATGTGAAGGGGGGGTATGCAGGGGGGGTTCATTGAAAATGTTTTCTGATTTATGTTCCTCACAGAAAATGAGCCAAGGCCAATGAATCTTAGTTTTAAAAAATAATTATTTGTATCATTTTTATTAAGCTAAAAACTGAAAACGGGTCCCACAGACCCGAACACCTTATAAGGGTTAAAACTGAGCTGTGCTTACATCGCCTAGATATCTGTAAATATTAGAATCAGAGAATATACAGGCAGCTCACGGTTAAGAGTTTGTCAATGTAGCCTTAATGATTTCTTTTCACAAAATGCTAAGCATGCATGTATTTAAGTTTCTTAAAACTGAGCTGTGCTTAAATAGGCATGATTTCATAACAGACCAAATAGAAAATAAATGTTAAATATAGCCTACATATCTGTAGCCTACATAAAATCAGATTATGTAGGCTACACAGTGTAGTTAGATCAAGTTGAACAGTAGCACATTTTAATCATGGATATAGTTGGACAGTAGCACATTTTAATCATTTTATATATCTATAGTGGCTGGTGAAAGAGTTGAGTGTTTTCTTAGTTTTTTTTTTTCGGGGGGTTAGTGGGTAGTGTCCCCACCAAAGCTCAGACCAAACCTACGCCCTTGGTCATGTTAACCCATTTCATGTACACACATGTGCACAAACAGATACACACACACACACATACATTCACAGTAATCATACGTATGACACATACTCACACAGTATCACACATATGTACGCTTGCATGCACAGTCACATACGCAGGCACACACACAAGCACGCACGCACACACACACACACACACACACATAACATAAACATGTACATGCACACATGCACACAATTCAAGAATTTCTCAGAATTAAGAACAGGCAAGATGGAGGTGGGGTTGTATAAAATGAATTTTACATGTGAAATCTATGAACTAATCATGTTTTGGTACTTGTTGTCTAGCAGATATCAGTGAGAATTGAGTGTGGATAATGCAATTTAGTGAGACAGTTAGAATCATATAGGCCTTTCAGCGTGATTTATTTTTGTGGAAAAAATGTGCTGGACTGGGCGGCGGTCATATTTTGTACCGCTCTGCGGTACATCTAGTTTATGTAGAGACAATATCTTTTTGCATTACAAGTATTCTGAAAATATATGTTTATGCATGTAATTTAACAGTAACTCATTAATTATGCACTAATTTGCATACATTTCAATTACAGACATCTGAATATTGGATAGTTAACATTGAATGTAGTCACGTTCAGGTTGGCCTTCAGAACTTTTTCTGGATTCAGAGCCTTCTTAAAGAATGGCTTAATGTTCAAGCACCAGTCCTAGGTTATGCCGATATCAGTTGTCCCTTTATCTTAGAGACAGATGCATGCCATGCAGGTTCTGTCACAGAAGAAGGATGGGTTACAGCGACCAATAGCCTTTGCTAGCCCGGGGCTTGCGGCCAAGTGAGAGGAACATGTCAAATTATACAGTAGTGCCATGAAACTCAAACTACTTGCAGTCAAGTGGGCAATCACAGAAAAAAATGGCAAGTATCTCCTGGGCAACACGTTCACCGTGTACACTGATAACAATCCCCTCCAATACCTGCAGTCAGCAAAACTGGGTGCTCTGGAACATTGCTGGGTTTCTCAGCTTGCCCTCTTTATTACAACAGCAAATATCGTCCTGCGATCTGTGTCACATGGATGTCCCCCTGCTGCTTGCCATAGCCAACATGTAAGCCTTGAGTGCACCTATCCAAGATTCTTTGATGACAGAATCTTGTATGGTGGACACCATCCCTGGTCGAACCAAAAGAGACCTGAAAGTCCTGCAAGGGACTGATCCCTGTATTTCCAGATACCTGTGGTTTTGGTGACAGGGACAACCACATACCCGTTAAGACAAGTGGAGTGAACCAAGGGAACTCCGCAGTTGATAAAGCAGTGGTCCCAGATACAGGAAGTGGATGGGACCTTGTACCGAGCGATCCAGGCTCCTCCTTCCAGGGATCCAGTGCTGCAGCTTTTACTGCCAAAGGTGTTGCGAGTCGAAGGGCTCACTAGCCTACACAACAACCACGCCCATCTGGGGGTGGACAGGACCACAGATTTGATATGACAGAGGTGCTACTGGCCCCAGATGTGGATTGGGCTAGCACAGGACAAGAGAATGTTCTGGTAGTCACAAATGTTTTCTCAAAGTTTACCCAGGCCTTTCCCACGCCTGATCAGAGAGCTTCCACCGTAGCTAAGATTGTAACTGAGAGATGGTTCTATCTGTATGGCGTGCCAAGGAGAATCCACTCTGATCAAGGGCGCAGCTTTGAGGGGGAGCTGTTGAAGCACCTGTGTGACACCTACATCATAACAAAGACTAGAACCACCTCTTATCATCCAGAGGGGAATTGTCAATGTGAATGTTTCAACAGGACACTTCATGACCTGCTCAGGACCTTTGTCGTGGAAAATTAACCACTTTCTCGAACCTCCAATCTCAATAAGCACTCTGATGTCAAAGGACCCGAAGGAGAACACCAAGACGAGAGATGCTGAAGACTGTTGATTCTTTATTTGCCGTCTTGCAGTGAAGATACAATTCTAACAGCGTCAGGACTGGACCGTCAGGCAAGAGAGCGATTCAGACAGCTGCTTCCCCGATGAGATGTGATCTGAATGTGCCTGCGCTCTACCTTTTATGCTTCTAGGGGCCTGGGAGATGTGTCCTAAGAACCCAGGCCCCTTTTAGCCAATCAGAATGTTTCTCAAACTTGGGATATTGGTGGAAAACTCCTCCTCATTTAGACATTAAAAATATGTATTGGCCAGGTTCTATGTGTAATTACTTGTTGCTAGGTAGGGCCTGTATTCGTTTTGGCTCTGTGAATCACTGTCACCTAATTTTACTTCCTCTTTTTACCTGCCTTGACATTTCAATCTTATGACTTCCAGACAGACCAGTCTTATGACTTAGTCTCATAATTTTTCAGCAAATGTTGCATGACATTGTACAAACTGCCTCATGTCATCATGGAGCTTCGCCGCGTTTTCAATCCTAGTCCACTTTTCTTCTCGGCTCGAGCTGTTCTGCATGTCTATGATGTTGGCCAAACTTTCCTGTTTTCCCTCTTCAGATGTTTCCTTGACCTTCTTTGTCACTCTCATCATGCATTTCTCATCGTCATTTTAAATTTTTTTCCCGTTAGATCCGTAGTCTCATAATTTTTCAGCAAATGTTGCATGACATTATACAAACAGTATTACATACATTTTCTGGTAAATCAAATCAGCATACACACACATGTATATGATCAAATAAAATCACCACACATTGCACAGACAGTATTACATAAATTTTCTGGTGAATCAATCAGCATACACACACATGTATATGATCAAATAAAATCACCACACATTGCACAGACAGTATTACATCAATTTTCTGGTGAATCAATCAGTATACACACACATGTATTTATGATCAAATAAAATCAGCAGAATGCACTTAGCCAGGTTCTATTGTGTAATTACTTGTTGCTAGGTAGGGCCTGTATTCGTTTTGGCTCTGTGTGTCACTTTCACCTAATTTTACTTCCTCTTTTTACCTGCCTTGACATTTCAATCTTATGACTTAGTCTCATGATTTCCAGACAGTCCTGCCTTTTCGAACTTGAGATATTGGTGGAAACTCCTCCTCATTTAGACATTAAAAATATGTATTGGCCAGGTTCTATGTGTAATTACTTGTTGCTAGGTAGGGCCTGTATTCGTTTTGGCTCTGTGAATCACTGTCACCTAATTGGGGGCCAAGCAGCAAAGCTGTGAAGGCACCCATTGAGTTACTAGCTTTTCCTATTATTATTAGTCTGCCATTGGAGTCTATGGCAGCCCATAGAACGCCTGGCTAAAAAGTTCAGATTTTTTGGCAGAAAGTTTCGGGACACTCCACTGACCACTCACACTCATTTACGGACCTCTAAACCCAGCCATCTAGCGCCACCAACAGGTCAAAATCTGGCCGAAAATTGAACCGCTGGGTCTAAAGTTATGAAATTTGGTACACTGATTCAGCACTGTCCCATGATCACTCTCACCAATGTACAGAACTCTATGTCCAACACTCTAGCGCCACCAATGGGTCAAAACTGGATTTCATTAACGCATGTGACCATTGAACGGTGCATCCGATTTTCACAAATCAGGCACTGTTGGAATCCCTGGACTGACCTAAGTTCAATGACTCCTATTACGTCACTTTCCGCCATATTGGATTTAGTTCAAACTCTACGAAAAGTTTCAGCGGTTACAAATTTCATCCGATTTTCACAGAACTTGGCGGAGATGATCTTCTGCCCGAGCCGCACAAACGATACTTGTCAGATTTTTCAATTTCATTTTTGTTTGCCCGTGACAGCCAATCAAATATGGTGATGAAGCCGCCAAACAGGAAGTGGACTAACATCTCCGTGACGCTTTGAGTAAACATAACAAAACTCGATACCATTAGTCAGGACACTGTCCCAATCACTCACAGCAATTTTTATGCATATACATTGAACACTCTAGCGCCACCACCAGTTCAATGCTGGACATGCGTTCATGCGCGTGATCCTTGACTCTTTTGTCTGATTTTCACAATTGAGGTAGCGTCTTAATCCTTCGAACATCCCAAGTTCATCGACCCCTATACCATCACTTTCCGCCATATTGGACCTCCGCCATATTGGATTTAGTCCAAACTCTACGAAAAGTTTCAGCGGTTACAAATTTCATCCGATTTTCACAGAACTTGGCAGAGATGATCTTCAGCCCGAGCCGCACAAACAATACTTGTCAGATTTTTCAATTTCATTTTTGTTTGCCCGTGACAGCCAATCAAATATGGTGATGAAGCCGCCAAACAGGAAGTGGACTAAAATCTCCATGACGCTTTGAGTTAACATAACAAAACTCGATACCATTAGTCAGGACACTGTCCCAATCACTCACAGCAATTTTTATGCATATACATTGAACACTCTAGCGCCACCACTAGTTCAATGCTGGACATGCGTTCATGCGCGTGATCCTTGACTCTTTTGTCTGATTTTCACAATTGACATAGCGTCTTAATCCTTGGAACATCCCAAGTTCATCGACCCCTATACCATCACTTTCCGCCATATTGGACCTCCGCCATATTGGATTTAGTCCAAACTCTACGAAAAGTTTCAGCGGTTACAAATTTCATCTGATTTTCACAGAACTTGGTGGAGATGATCTTCAGACCGAGCCGCACAAACGATACTTTATTTAATTTTTTAATTTCAAGTTTATTTGCCCGTGACAGCAAATCACACATGGCGACGATGCCGCCTAACAGGAAGTGCGCTAACATCTCGCTATGCTTTAATGTATGAAGTCCAAACTTGGTACAGGGACTTGGTATCTAATTGTGAGGACGCACTAGGAGATTGGCATCATTTGGCCTCTATAGGGGGCACTGCAATACAGGAAGTGAGCTTGTATCTCAGCAACGCTTGTATAAAGTCCAAACTTAATACAGAGACAAAGTAGTTGATTGTGAGGACATGGAAGGAATGTGGTCTCATTTGGCCTCTAGGGGTGCTGTAATAGACAAATTGAGCTCTCATCTCAACAACTCTTTGGTGTATGAAGTCCAGGGACATGGTAGCTGATTGTGAGAACGCACAAGGACATTGGTTTAATTTGCGCCTCTAGGGGCACTATAACAAAGTAAATGAGCTTATTTCTCAGCCATTCTTTATCCAATTGCAATCAAACTTGCTGTGAGTGGTTGCTTATGCCATGGCAACACCATTCCTGCTATAGGGCACTGCTTGGCCCCCACATTGCTGCTTGCAGCTATATTTTTACTTCCTCTTTTTACCTGCCTTGACATTTCAATCTTTTGACTTAGTCTCATGATTTCCAGACAGTCCTGCCTTTTTGAACTTGAGATATTGGTGGAAACTCCTCCTCATTTAGACATTAAAAATATGTATTGGCCAGGTTCTATGTGTAATTACTTGTTGCTAGGTAGGGCCTGTATTCGTTTTGGCTCTGTGAATCACTGTCACCTAATTTTACTTCCTCTTTTTAC
Source organism: Alosa pseudoharengus (assembly GCF_046254945.1). Classification (NCBI taxonomy): domain Eukaryota; kingdom Metazoa; phylum Chordata; class Actinopteri; order Clupeiformes; family Clupeidae; genus Alosa; species Alosa pseudoharengus. The sequence goes on along the minus strand of NW_027468718.1, from coordinate 43,004,366 downwards.
CTGCCTTGACATTTCAATCTTATGACTTCCAGACAGTCCAGTCTTTTGACTTAGTCTCATAATCTTCAGCAAATGTTGCATGACATTGCACAAACAGTATTACATAAATTTTCTGGTAAATCAATCAGCATACACACACATGTATATGATCAAATAAATTCACCACACCTTACCCCCTGAAAAGAAGCGTAAATGGCCCCAGTTGCTCCCTCAGCTCCTGTTCGCCTATAATACCACCGTGTACCAGTCCACACAACACTCCCCATACGAGCTGATGTTCGGTCAGAAGCCACAGTTACCAGTCGACCACCTAGGCTACTTGGAAATACTGGAGGTGACCACAGTCCACCGACTGATTGGGTGGTGCAACATCAAGAGTACCTGACTTCTGTCTATGCTAGTGCTAGGAGACACTTAGAAGAGGCTGCGGCATATCGTAGGCATGGTGGTCCTAACACTGTAGTCCTCTTCAAAGTGGTTGTATGCACATCCCACCTCACTGGCCAGGTGCAGGACAAAAAAGCTTATCAAGGAAAGAAGAATAGTTGTCCGCACACTGCAATCATAACACATAACGCAACGTTTTGACCCACCAGGCCTGATGAAGACCCTGGTGGGTTGAAACGTTGCGTTATGTTTTTAACTCAATAAATTTAGTTCTTCTGGGAGATTGCAGTGTGCGGTCCTGACACTGTACCCATATTACCACCTGGCACTCTAGTCTTTTTCTAGTGGGCAGTGGTAGTGTAGTGGTTAAGGAGCTAGCGTGCAGTAGCCTGAAAGTTGCTGTTATGCCATTGATCAAGGCACTTAACCCCAAGTCGCTCCGGGGACAATGTGATCACTTGTAATATAGCTGACATACAGTATTTAAGTGACTTTGGTCAAGAAGTGTCGGCTAAATATAATGTATATGTAAACTCTTTTGCAAGAACCATTTTCACGGTCGCCACAAAATCCAGGATACATGGGTGTCTACCAAGTATGAAATTGTGGAGTGTCTTGATGGAATTGGCACACACTATAAGATCAGGCTGTATGGAGAAAAGGGCCCCCTTAAGACGTTCCACTCATAATACTGCCTGACAGCATTCAAACCTCTTCCACCTCCCACAGTCTGTAGGCCTATCACATGAGTTCTCTACCAGTGTAGCAGAAGTAAATATTCTCCCGTCACCTTCAGGCCTTGGCAGTAGATAGATATGCTACCAGGATGGTGAACTTTAAAGCCAGGTGTGTATGCAAAAAGGCTGACCTGCAGCGCTGGCGCACACGCCCACCCGTGGGTGGTGATCATATACGTAGCTTCCTCTCTGGGAGAACACAGCCGGTCATTTGATATTTTTGCCGCATGGTTGTTTGTGGTTGTTGTTGTTGGAAGAACATGGCTTTATTCTTAATTCTAAGACTTCATTGCTTCTCTCGCACGCCCGTCCTGTTGGCTGTGGTTAACCCGTTGCTTTTAAAGAGAGCAAATGCACATGGTTTAGTGTCTGAGCAATGTTTTCCCTTGAGTTATTTGTTTTTTGTATTAGTTCAGGCTTTGAGAGGGCCATCCGTGGTTTGTGTTTGTTTGTACCTTATATTCTTTTGTTTGTTAATTTTGCCTACTGTTACTCAACTACCCATGCCTATGACACCTGGTGTACTGTGTTGCCTGTACTATTATAGATTATTTCCAAGACAAATTTCTCTTAAGGTAGACAATAGAATGACATGGCAGGTCAAGGAAAGCATCAAGAAAAGCAAAGATTAAGAAATCGTTTTTGACATAGGCAACAAGGGTGGAGGTGTTTTTACACTTTTCAGACACTCAAAGTTTGAAAACTATGGATATTGTTTTAGAACCAACAACCTTTCTACATTATCTGGGGGTTTTGTGTGCAAAAAGTGGAATTGTCAAAAAATTAGAAGAATGTGAAAATCACTTTTCGGACTAGATATAATCGTTTATATGTTTTCTTAAAACATACAGAAAAAAACACTAAAGATGGATCGTGAAAATTTGAAGACAAAAAAAATCGTGTTCCTTAGACTCTATATTAGCAAAATATGCAAAAAAATCAATTTTTATATGAAAATCCAGCGGGACCCTATTTTCCAAACACAGCGTACTGTACTATTAGACATTCTCTGCTGGCATCCTTGTTCTGGTGAACTTTGTAATCACAGATAACGTTCTTGGTTAATATGCAATAGAGTGTGGCCAAACATGGGTGAATAAAGCATAACAATAAATTACTTATGTTAACTTCTTTTAATAGCTGCAAGTACTAAGGAATGAATGTGAGAAAGCACACTTTACAGCATGTTAGAGCATAGTGCTTATGCCACCAGTTTTGCAAGACGACATAAGCAAAGTTATGACAAAATAACATACAATAAAAAACATAGTCAAAAAGAAAAAAATAATATTTTTTTGTCATAATTCTTTCATTGTATCAATATCTGCAGAAAATAACAACATTTCAGCCAACAGAAGTTACGTATATCAAATCCATGTAAACATAATAAAGCGTGCACATGGAAATCAAATCTAAAACAGGTTGTATTTCTAGTAATTCTTATTAACCCTTTAATGCAGTGTACCAGTGACTGTTTTGAAGTAGCCCACCCATTAGCCTGCATGCATTAAGAAATACTCATTCCCATTGCCAGTTGGATATCTTTCTTCTTGCTGTTATTTTAAAATATTTACTCTCAGTACTTTTTGGTGTTTTACGTCAGTGTTTAAAAGGCCTTTCTCAATAAAGAAGTATATTTCATCTTCTTACAAATTCTATAGTGACCTTTGCTCACAATAGATAACCTCTTTCGGGCCAAGAGTTGAAATGTTGTTTGTGTTATAGCCGTGCACTCAGGGCTGTTGGAGAATTAAGACTTTGGGTGCTGTGCTCTGCAGTGCAACACTCTTCTGCTGCAGGGCAAAGTGAGAAATTAACTTGAGAAAATGTGTACGCTTGAAGTAGAATCAAACCCATACTGTATATATGTATTTTTCAGGGCTTAAAATATGAAGGATCCTGGACCTGGTCTTCTGTGGCTTTCTGGACATTCTGGACAATCCAGGTGTAGGAGCAGACTCCGGAGGTAATCTGACTCGGGGTGCTTGGCAGAGCAACAGCATTCTGTAGTTCATGAAACTCTTTCTACCAGCATGGAGTCCTCTACACTCCCTTCACTAGGTGCCCAGTCATTCATCCATATTCCGATTTTCAATAATAATAATACCACAATCAAACATAACTTTGTGACTACTGTCTTCTAAAAACTTCCTAGATTGTATTTGTAACAGGTGGCCTATTGATCTGTGCCACATGAACCAAAGGCTATCTAAAGATTTCACCTATGCCTGCACTGAACAAAATGGCATTGTTACAATAGTCCTCCTGCTTATTTACATAGATCACACTATTCTATCTGTTGTTTCGAAGCAGGGCATAGAAGCTCGTGCAGAGATGTTTGATTTGTAAGACAGTTTTAAGGCAGCTACAGTTTATGCATACTTTGACATCAGTGAGTATTAAACAGTGGTGTATTTGGTGAGTGATTCATCATTACCTGATAAAGCGTTTGTAACTATGACTAATATTGGGAATTTTGCTTTAATCACCACGGTTGACATTTTTCACTTTGACTGTGTCTGTGCTCTACAATCAAGACAAAAGGTATTTTGTGGCGTTCATTTTCTGTAGTGAAGTTTTTAAATCTCTCCTCTGTTAAGTTATGGGAGTGACCAAGTTAGGTCCCTGAGGGCCATTATGTCTGTAGACTTCAACTGAGATGGGAAAAAAACACATTACTTTGAGTTACAATACTTAAAGCATCATTGGCACTGTTCATCACTAGTTTATTGTGCTTCCTAGGAAAAAAACGAACACCACTTCTCGTCTAACAAATAAGGCCAACTATATTTGGCTTCAGGAGAGGTCCTGCAGTGGCTGAAAATAAGGTTTAGCCAGATCGTGTTTAGCTGAGTGACATCTGCAAGCCAGCAGACATGGTGGCCCCTCAGGACCTGGCCTGAGCCTCCCTCCACATCCCAGTGCCGTTCTACCAACACTACCTCAAGACTCTGCAACAATTCAACTGAGGAAAACACAACTGCCGTCGAGCAAATCCAACTTCAACATGGCTCTGTAACACACTAATCTACTTGGGCGAAATAATGAAGAGAGCTGGAGGGGAACTGCACTGGGGTGTGGCATCTTTGAGTTCTAGTCGCTTCTCCACTCAGGTCTCCACCTTCCCATAGGTGCCCTCGGGGGGCCTGTACTGCTTTGGGAAGGCCTTCAGCTGGAGAGAGTTGAAGGCATATTTCCGACTGCCCACGTTCTTCATGGTGTTCTCTCGTCGACATCCCTCACTGGGGGTAGACATGGTAAAAGAGGACAATTAAGACAGGAATCAAGCAGAATAGAGCAAAAGCCAAGAACAAAATACATTCAAGAAACAAAGCCATCCGTCGATAGTAATGATTCATTTTAGTTATATTGCCCTGGAAAGTACTGAATTGAATCAAAGAACTGAAAAAAACATCTCTGCTGATTTCATAACCATTATGTCAGTCAATGATTGTGTGTGTGTATGTGTGTGTGTGTGTGTGTGTGTGTGTGTGGGCTGATTATTTCCATCAGGATCTAAGGTGGACTCCTAACCTGCGCATGCAGTCGAGGGCCTGGGTGAAGACTTGCGGGGCCATGCAGTGCTCCTGCTGCAGAATTGTGCACTGCTCCAGTGTCACTGACATGGCTGTGCGGTCTTTCGCACTCTTACAGCTGGTCACGCGAACGCCGTTGAGACGCCGACACACCTAAAGTTTTAAAGGGCAGAGTAAATCAGTAATTAGGTGAAATAGAATGTTTGAGAAAGACATAATTGATCAAATTTAAAAATTACTTGTTATAAAAATGATTTATGTAATTCATTCTATTGTTTTAATGAAATGTGAGAAATGTGTATTATGCAGCTATGTTAAGTAGGGGATAATGTATAGAATGCCGGTTATTATCGAAAAAATAAGTCCTGATGGGGCGAATCGGAACCCGACGCACAGCGAAGGGGTCTTGCTCCGCCCTGAAGGGACTTATTTTCCCGATAATGACTGGTGTTCTATACATTATCCCGCTTATTATTTGGCTACTTGCCAACACAAGAAAAAGAAACTTCACATGATATCATCGTTGTGGCATTTGCTGAGAAACAAATAGTTCGCAACATACGCTGAACTTCAATCAAACACTCTTGAATTAAGTTCCATTGCAAGAAGTGACCGGATTACTTGCAGAGAGATATGAAAGACGTGAATCAGAAGCACAAAACCCGTTGCCATTGACAGCGGTCATTATATGTTTTTAGCGTTTTTTTTGTTTTGCTTTTTTTTTCCGTAATCTACTTCCTGAAATTTTGGTCAACGATACCCGGGACACCGAAACACCGGGGCACATGAAATTTGGTGGGTATGTAGCCCTACTAGACTTTTACGGAAAAATTTTGTTTGGTTCCCGGGGCCACTCCCCCCCCGCTCTGGGCCCCCCGAAACCCAAAAAATGCAGTTTTTCCTAAATAACTACCTGAACCATGGCACCGAGGATGAATAATTTTTTATGGTATGTTGGTCTCAAGGGCCCACATCAACCTTAATTTGTGATTTGCCCCCCCCCGGTAAAAATTGAAAATGCAATATCATTCTGCTTTAATCGCCCCTCTCTTCAGTTAAGATGTTCAGAACAGCACCAAATTTTATGTGTATGATTAACCTGACATTCTCTGGGGGTATGCCAAGTTTCGTAGAATTTCATCCATGGGGGGGGTCTAACAAAATTAAGTTATGTGTACATTTAGTGACTGTACACTCATTGGCCTGTAGATGGTGGTGCACACATATACACAAGCACACACAAGCACGCACATACTATCGGTATTGGCAATTAGAATGGCCAATACATAATTACAAATTCAGTAGGATTAAAGGAAAACCAAATATTCATCATCATTTGGCTGCATTTCCAGTATTGCCATTACGTAGTCGTTTGTCCACCAAATGGCGCATCATTGCAGTGAGACGTAATTTTGTTGGAAGTTAATCTAAAGTGGGTTGGAAAGAAAATAGATGCTTCCTACAAGGACAACACTGTAGTTTACCGCAGAGAACGTCTAATAAGGGTAGGATGATTTTCACATGACATGTAATTCCCATTTCCCATTCCCAAAATAAATCTGAGAATGTTTATCGGACATGCTTGGTTTTTACTGCAGGTACGTTAATCTTATAATTTTAATTTATAATCTTACAAATTGTATCAATAGCCTACGACCTAGGTAAAATACTGTTAAGCCTACCGTTAGCATTGGTTGAGTGATGGAGGCCAATTTCATTATTGGTGTATTTGTAGAAAACCATAAATGTGGTTACCAAGCAAATTGATTTCAGCGCTGTAATTATCCTTCGACTGTCATCTCATTCTTTTGTGACCATAGCCTACAGGAGCTAAGTGAGTTAGCGACAACGCGTTCGCTAACGTGATGGTTTTCTAATGGAAAATATAGGCCTACCTGAAAGATAACCTGTCTATGAAGCATCCTAAACAGGCTGGGACATTTCTGCTTGCTAAATAGAAAAATTCCAACACTTTTTCAACTACACGAAACTTTACAGTGATCATCAAATACCCTCTAGATTAAAATGCCCATCAGCCTCAACATTTAACTATATAATAAAAGTCAAAAAGTAAATTAAATCCCATACCAAAACCGAAAATCGTCTGTGTTTGATAGCCTGGTATGCCGCTCTAAACAAAACGCATGTCTCACAATAACGTACAATGTAAGAAATAAAGGTCTGCCTCGAATAAGCCTACCTCAAATAAATACCTGTGCTTTGCAGCCTAAGTAAATAGCAGACCCCGGACATAATGTAGGATTTACGGAAAGTATGCAATCACGATGTTGGACGCCTGGCGATGCTCTGGCCGTCTACTGTGCCTCTGACACCGCTGCCTCATTTGGATGGTAACTCCACAGGTGAGCGCGAAGATTGGATGTCGTGGATGCGTAAGTAAACTGTTTTTTGCTGAGTCCGCAGACAACATTCTCTTTAACCGTTACTTTACCATCTGCGGTGTACAACTCAAAGTAAAGACACCGCTTTACTTAACTACTAGCTTTGCTGCCTCCATCCTTTCTGTTTTCGTTGTTTAAAACTTGTGATATCCATGATGAGTATTTAGTTAGTGAATTAGCTCAACATTGTGTGCTGATAACCATATATAGATAGCCGAGTAAAAGAAAACAACAAGTAGCCTATTGCGTGCCTGCGTGCGTATTCTCTCTCCTGCTCAAACTAAATGTGTGCACGTTAATTTTGATAACGTGTTCACTAACTTTACGTAATAGAAAATGGTAAATAGCCTGATGGCATGCAGCTAATGGGATACTGTGCATAGTTGGGAAGGTATGGTAGGCCAATTTGGTGTGAATACACACACACACAAGGGAAATTTTCTCTCGCTGTTTAGTAGCCTGATGGTACGCACAGTGCGTACAGACGTACACCTGCAGGCGCGCCTGATTAAGACCACAAAAAGTTTCAAAAAGCATCTGAGCTAACGTTCATTCCCAAACAATCCTCTATTTTCAAAGGTGTTTCAGTAACGTTAAAGAAGTAACGAAAGAAGAAGAGCATGGCTCAAAGTAAAGTAATAGGGCTGAGACTACATTAATTCGTCAAAGTGAATCATTTGTGTCAACTCGTCACAACGTAGATTTATTAACGCACCAGTGATGATCTAGGCTACATCTCCATTTAAGCCAAATGTTTTAGAGCACACTTTGAGAGATGTATCCAAGGCAGGGCTGTTGCACGTGCTACAAAAATCATTCTGTGCGATGGATGATTTACCAACGTTACGTCTGATACAGTTTTGCCTATGGATATACATGCGTGAGACTGAGACGCTTGTTTGTTGAAGTGCTTGTTTAGGGTGTGAGAGGTGAATCGATGTGCTTTGATTCCAGCTTGGTAGTTGTAGTCTATGCTATTAAAAAGCACGTGTGTTTTGGAAGTATCCAAACAATGATAACACTTTCATTATGGCTGCTTTAGCCACAGACCTTCAGTTACTCTACAGTGGGTCCCATTTAGAAGTGACCACTTCATTCGCGCTTTCTGTGATTCACGCAGATGGGTGAAATGTATTACAACTTTTCGCCAAGAGGTGGCAGCTTAAGTCCGCTTGATACTATAAGCCAGGTGTTTTCAACCGGTGGTCTGCGGCCCACTTGTGGTGTTTGATGACATTGCTGCTGGTCCCTGACCATAGATTCAGTAGTTGCAATGTGGAAATCAGTATTTTTCCCACAAACAATAACGGACTTAGCTCTCAACTTGGCCCATTAAAATGTCAACAGTCTAGCGACGCATTTCATGAAGGCCCTTTTGGACATGTCAGTTATTTGTACCACTGGTTAGATGTAAAACTGCATTTCGTTTTAGACTATTGGTATTTAATTTGTGCATTGACAATAAAGTTGAATATCATATGAACTAAAGATGACTAAAATCTTGCATATGTAGAGGAAGAAACATCCACAAAAATCCATGGCATGACCTCTCTTCTTGATAGCTGTTGAAAACTATAAGTATAGTATAAGTATATACACTCTTTTGATCCCGTGAGGGAAATTTGGTCTCTGCATTTATCCCAATCCGTGAATTAGTGAAACACACTCAGCACACAGTGAACACACAGTGAGGTGAAGCACACACTAATCCCAGCGAAGTGAGCTGCCTGCAACAACAGCAGCGCTCGGGGAGCAGTGAGGGGTTAGGTGCCTTGCTCAAGGGCACTTCAGCCGTGCCTACTGGTTTGGGGTTCGAACCGGCAACCCTCCGGTTACAAGTCCGAATAAATAAATAAATAAATAAATAATTGTAAACCTGATACCTTCTGCTTTCCCCAAATACAATGTAGCCTACAGGTGTACTGTACATGACCTTTCATCAGTCCAGTTGCAATGGATGAACTATGATGAACTGCCCTACTTGTGATTGTTTAGAGATTTTAAAGGTTTTATAACAATGCTACACATTTTTTGGCTAATGCTACAAATCTATTCACCTTCGCAGCGCCAGTAGGCTACTTGCTGTGCGGCCCGCACACACACACACACAGGCATGCCAAACAAGCATACACAAAAGAGTGGGGGATGGAATAGAAGATGGATACAAATTGATTAGTGTGATTTATGTTCGCGGAACGGATGTACAGGACTGAGCGGCGTTCATATTTTGTACCGCTATGCGGTACATCTAGTTACATGAATATAATTGACGGTAGAACGTTGGGAAATCCCACTCCCAAGTCAATGGAGCATTCTACTAGCATTGTGAAGATCCGGAAAATAATGGACATAGAAGGCACAGGGATATGTCATGTGCAAGACTGCAAGGATACAAAGACTGCAGGATTAGATAAAGAGGCAGCGGAAGGAATTTCACCTCTGCAGCCTGCCGAAGGATGTCCACATTCTTGCTCTTCCTGGCGTGAATATTCTGGCTCAGGAATTTGAGTAACTCAGGCACACAGTTCTGACTCTGAGACCGAGGTAGACCTGGAGACATTAAGAGGGAGTTTTGAATGGAGAGAAAAGCATCCATTTGTAGACCAAATAATAATGGTGGAAATGGTGACACGGTTATGAACAGCCTCAGCCTTACAGTCTTCAGGAAGGACCTCTTTGAACTGGTCATAATAGGAGTTCAGCCGCACCAGACTCTCCAAATTCACAACTTCCTGCAGGGACGTGTCTCCAAACCTTCGACAAGAAAGAAGAATGCCACTAACAGGATTAACAGGCTTATTTCTGCTATACATCAATTTCACTTTTTTTACAAAAGAAAACATCTTCATGTTCTCTTTTGTTTTATGCCTCACTCACTTCTCTGCCAGGGTCTGCTGCTCATTGATGCCTATATTGAACATCACTGGCTGAACGCGCAGCAACATCCCATTCTGAATCTCCCGTGGCAACGCATCAAACAGCGCGGCTGGAAGCTGCACACGCACGTTGAAGCCATCCCTGTTTCCTGTGATGACGGGCTGAATGTCGGGGGCGAAGACAGTGGTTGCCTGGGTAACCTTGAAGGTGACGTTTCTCAGGTCCATGACACCAATACTCATGTCTTCCAGCATAGACAGCTCTTCACCTGTGATTCAAGCATAGTATAGTACAGAAAAACATAGCTATAGTAGGCCTGTAAAATATTATATGAGGTCATATGTTAATTAATGTAAACAGGACATACTGACCAAAAGCAGAATGAATATTCAAACAGAGAACGAGTACATACCATAGGTGCTGAGAAGACCCTCAAACTGGACTAACAGCCCAATAGTATGCAGCTGTTTCAGGAAGCCGTTGTCATGGAGAGAACTCCTCAGCTTGGCAGTGAACCCACAGATCAAGGCAGTTAACTGTGAACAGAGAAATCATTGATGGGTTTGTGTGTGTGTGTGCGTGCGTTCGTCCGTGCGTGTCTATATGTATGTGAGTGTATTCCACTCACTGTTTGGCAGAAGACCACATCTCTGCGGTACTGTAGGGCCAGACTCATGCCGATGGTGGAGGCGCTGTCCTGCATGAGCAGGAACACCATGGACTTCTTGGCCTTGTCACTCATCATGGCCACACACTCGTTGAGCGTGGTCAACACTGGGTACAGAGCCTCGCTCCACTCTCCTGTGGACGAGTCATATGAGATTAGACCATCTTCACTAAAACCACATGACCCAAGATGGGGGAGGGTGTTGGAACATGATACATATATATATACAGTGTTGTGCGTGCTGCAAGTTTCATCACCTGGTAAGAAACCCACAATTGCAGTGTCATGAGCAAATGTCTACAATGAGCAGCTTCAAAGAACGTATAGTGATTTCTAGCTCGTAGTGTGAAAAAAAGTAGCCTATTTATTTGAATATCTCACGAAAAAAGTAAAATGAACTGAACTCTGAACTACGGTAGTTCAGAATTAAAATTGTGAACTTTGAACGTGAACTGTTCACTTTGAGCATGTATGAACTGAACTTGAACTAGTTAAGAAAAGCTGTGAACTGGCACAACACTGTATATATATATAATGTATGTATAGGGTAGGATCAAACAGGCTCATATACCAACTGAGTATGTTAGCACAAACACAGACACAAAGACCAATACATAAGGAGTCAGCTCTACCTCCCCTCTCAACCACTGCGTTCCTCTGATGAGCGTATGCTGTGTGGACCATCCATTAAAGCTAAGAGGTCACAGTCAAGAATCTTTTCCTCAGTGATTCCTCCTTGCAGGAATGACTTTATTTTATCCTAATTTATATGAATGACACTTTTCTCCAAAACGACTTACAGATGTCAATTAATTGCAGGGCCAGACTCCCTGGAGCGACTCAAGGTTAAGTGCCTTGCTCAAGGGTACAATGGTGGCAGCTGGGAATCAAACTCACAACTTTTCTAGGCAATAGCATGCAAACCCGGCTCCTACACTGCAATCACCCCTAATGTTTTATGTTCATGTGATAGTTTTAGGACTTTCAAGGCATGTTTTAAGACTCACCTTGTGAGTTCACCTGTTCACCTTGCACTTAATTAATTAATCCTCTCAGTTATGGTTTGTATGTTCTTGGTTTTTGCTATGAAAACTCAATATTTCCATTGATGATATTTGATATTGTTATCATTATTATTATTATGCTTAATGTAAGCTTTTAGACTTTATCTGAAACTATTACTTTTAACTATAGTTTTCATATACTGTAAGTCGTTTTGGACAAAAGTGTTTGCCAAATGCAATAAACATAAACATATAGGAATTGAGTATGTTTACACAAACACAAACACAAACATATATACATAAGAAAAGCGATCACAAAGTGGTTGATCCTGTCATGTGATCAGCTATGAAGAGAGCAGTAAAAGGTGTTCCTTTTGACGGAGACTTCGCTCCCCCTAGTGGACAGAGTCAGGAAGCAGTGGTGGGCAGAGTGAAAAGAATCACTGGCCCGATTTGCCCACTTCATAGTAAGGGCGATTTGACTGAGAAAAGTCAGTACAAGTGACTGGAGATGAATTGATAGTTTTAGTTTTTGTGAGAAACACTGTCTGGACATGTACACCAAACTGTAATGGACAATATGAAGATGTTGATAGCTGAGTGAAGCCAGGTGAGAAGTTATGCATCCATAGAAGCAGCTCATCAGGGAGCTTATGAACTATGCGGGAGGATTTGTAAAAGCCTTTGGTTTCCTCATGTATGGACAAAACACAGAAACTTAAAGACACACTGCGGGGAGGGACACACACACACACACACACACACACACACACACACACACACACACACACACACACACACACACACACACACACACACACAGAGAATGCAAGCACAGATGTTCACACTCTGCTTAAATTCAGAGCTGCAAGCAAATACACACACAACACACAGACACACAAAAACAAACACACACAAACACAAACACATACACAGAGACACATGGGCACATGTGTTATACCTGGGGAGGATCCCTCAACACTGGGGCTGCCATCTGGACAGAGGGAAGTGAGAATGCGGTTAGGCGAGCACGTGGCCGACGACTGGGCCGAGTGCTGAGTGGACACACATGCCTGCATGTCTCAGCTGGGTGAGAGTGCGCACACATGCACATGAGGCAGTATTAAGGGTCCAGTGACTACTGATGAACTTGCACAGCGAACACTGCAGATTGCCCTGCAAGGCGGGGGATCACATTGGCCAGCGGCAAGCGGCAGTGGCAAGCGTAACGCAATGCTCAGACCATTACAAGTTCTATCTCGTTCCTACTGTAAGTAACACAAACGGTTTGCCTAAACTGACAAGTGAATACGCTGAAAGTTGAACCAAGTTCATAACGCTTGCCGTTGGTCACTGTGATCCCCGCCTAAGTGCTGGGTTGATTGTACTGTAAGTGCTGTGTTGGTATGAGAGAAGGATAAGGTACAGTACAGTATATGCCTAATGGAACATTAATGGCACCTAACGTGCTGCTACTGTAAAGGTGATGATACACGGGGCAACTTTTAGGGCAATAATAATATAATATCCCAGAAAATAGTTGCCCAACCTCAATGAGAAAGTCTTTCTCGTCCACATTGCCTTGTCAACATTGCCTTAAAAGTTGCCCCGTGTATCATCACCTTAAGTGTAACAGATAGTTCTACAAGAGAGCCAAAATAATTGACCCACTCATCATTCATGTTGTCTGTCCTATGTGATATACAAAGCTAAATGATTGTAAATGAAGGACATTTGTAGGCTATGTGTCGATATTACATTCAAGTAGTTCATCTTATTACATCTAATTACATTACGTTATATTCCAACTAATAATTAGAGGCTTGCTGTGTAATTTATTTCAATGTAAGGCTGATCTAAGATGTAAGCCTGCCCTACAGAGATATTGATGGGGCATGATGAAGTGTGCACAGGGCATTGGAGGGTTTGATAAGCGTAGTGATCACAAGGTTGGTGAGAGGGGGAAGAGGTCTTGTACGGGTCATTGTGCATGTTGCCGTAGCTACCTTTCTTGCTGGCTGTGGAGGGCTGGTCCAACTCAAAGACGTCTTCAACACTGCTGTCGCTGGCCATCCGGTCCTTGTGCAGAATCCGCTGCACCTGCTGGACCACACACTCCAGACTCTTCTCCACGTTCAGCCACACCTTCTCCTGAGAGAGAGAGAGAGAGAGAGAGAGAGAGAGAGAGAGATTGATTTATTGATTTGCAACTTGCTGTTACATAATCTACTTTGGATGCTTTGGCAATCTTGATACTCTCAGATTTGTTATTTGCATTTCAATGAGACGTGTACAGAGAGACAGTGGGAATGAGACAATTGAAAATAGAAATAAATACTACATGGTCTATTATAAAACTGCCAACCTGCCTCCTGATGAACTGGTTGAAAATGCTCTGAGTGTGTCATTACCACTTGCCTGAGCAAGTTGCATTACCCCCTCCTCCTCATGCCACTCTTACCCCCACCTCCTCCTTGTCTTACCCCCTCCTCCTCATGCCACTCTTACCCCCTCCTTCTGGTCTTACCCTCTCCTCCTCGTGCCAGTCTTACCCACTCCTCCCCATCGTACCCAGTCCTCCTCGTCTTACCCGCTCCTCATTGTGCCACTCTTACCCACTCCTCGTGCCAGTCTTACCCACTCCTCCTCGTGCCACTCTTACCCACTCCTCCTCATGCCAGTCTTACCCCCTCCTCCTCATGCCACTCTTACCCCCACCTCCTCATGCCACTCTTACCCCCACCTCCTCATGTCAGTCTTACCCTCTCCTCCTCATGTCAGTCTTACCCACTCCTCCTCATGCCACTCTTACCCCCTCCTCCTCATGCCACTCTTACCCCCTCCTCCTCATGTCAGTCTTACCCCCTCCTCCTCATGCCACTCTTACCCCCTCCTTCTGATCTTACCCCCTCCTCCTCATGCCACTCTTACCCCCTCCTCCTCATCGTACCCAGTCCTCCTCGTCTTACCCGCTCCTTATTGTGCCACTCTTACCCACTCCTCGTGCCACTCTTACCCACTCCTCGTGCCAGTCTTACCCACTCCTCCTCGTGCCACTCTTACCCACTCCTCCTCGTGCCAGTCCACATACAGCGAGGCCCGGCTGCTGCGGCCGCTCCACTTGGCGTGGGGAGAGCCCTGGTCATTCCGTACGACCACACGCTCGGGGTCAGGGTTGTGGGATGGCGAGCCGCGAGAGGCGATGAAATCAGGCCGTGCAGTGTTCAGGGCATGGATGGCCAAGGCCAGCAGCTTATTGTTGCACACCGTCACCAGCTGTCTCGTCTGCCAACATACCATGGAGAATCATCACAGGGCTCGTGTTTACCTCCTCAAGTCCAGTTATAATCCTAACCAAGTTTGCCAACATTTACCTCCTCAAGTCCAGTTATAATCCTAACCAAGTCTGCCAACATTTACCTCCTCAAGTCCAGTTATAATCCTAACCAAGTCTGCCAACATTTACCTCCTCAAGTCCAGTTATAATCCTAACCAAGTTTGCCAACATTTACCTCCTCAAGTCCAGTTATAATCCTAACCAAGTTTGCCAACATTTACCTCCTCAAGTCCAGTTATAATCCTAACCAAGTTTGCCAACATTTACCTCCTCAAGTCCAGTTATAATCCTAACCAAGTCTGCCAACATTTACCTCCTTAAGTCCAGTTACTTTCAAATGGTTCAAATCTATCTCTATCAGTTTAGATCCTGTACAGGGAGGGTTCTGTAGATTGTAATGCCTTTACTGTGCATCTAGTACATTTAAAATGCGATGCTTTCTGAGCCGTCGCACCTTTTCTGTGAGAATGGCCAAGGTCCTCTCCAGCGCGTTGGCCGAGCGGTCTTTGGCCGATCGGGACAGCCGTTCCACGTAGTAGCTGACTTGGGTCTTGAGCGTGTTGATCTGAGGGATGAGCTCCCGGGCGCGCACCACATCCTGGGGCACGTAGACCATAGAGGACGGACTCGACTCCTGGCTACTGCAGCGGAGCACATGGGTGCAATCAGAGACGGACTCAAACAGAGGATCCTCAGGATGCAATTTGTTTTTTTTTGGTGCATGCCGCAATACAGAAAACAAGCAGGGGGAAGCTCAGATAACGGTTAGTGACACTGAGGACATATTCTGGGACACGGTGTTGTGTTTTGTGTTGCAAACTCAGAAAGGAACATTGCAGCATCATCATCACCAACATCAGCCATCATCATCATCATCATCATCATCATCATCGGCAAAGAACACTCAACCACGGCTGAAAGATGGACCAGTCACAAAAAGACACAAGGTGATGACCATGCAGTGGTATCAGACTGAGGCTGATGTGAACAAATGAGGTAAAGAAAAGATCTGCTGTCCAAATAACTCACCAGTGCTCCTCAAAAGCTCTGATGAGAGAGCAAACAAAGGACACGTGACCAGCAGCACCTACTGATGAACTCAAATCTAGTTTCCTCTGAGATGAGGAAACCAGCACTTCAACATGACCCAGAGGCCATGGTATCAAATACAGCACAATAAAAATGGAAGAGCAGAATAGTGTTTGGGGTGTGGCATTTAGCCACCTAGCACATTGGACTTACTGCTTCTTGGCCTCCTCAAACTTCTGGATGAGTTTCCGCAGGCCACTGCCTTTGAAGCCCTGGTGGTGAGCAGCTGGCGCTCCGATGGTCACCACGTCGTATGTGTGATCTGGGGAGAGGGGACGGAGTGAGTGAGAGAAGAGGTGATCCAACAAATAGCCCGAGTCCAGCACTCATATGGCTTTAGCACAAAAACCACATACATTTTTGATTTCACCATGTGATGGTTTTCCCACACTAATATTACATGGTCTCTGTATATGTGAATGGTGCTTAATTCTCCACTATTTACAGCAGCAGGTGAATGCAATAATGCACGTCCCCAAATAACAAACTCAAATCTGAAAAAACAGAAACATTCACTGCATTTTAGTGACTTTTAGTGAATTTGGATTGTTAACTAAAGCAATACTGACTACTTAAAGGAGAATTCCGACGATTTTTTACATAGATCTCTGTTCTCGAGGTCACCGAGTGCTGTCGGTACGAAAACATTTTAAACAATCAGTTCTACTTAGCTAGAGTTGCTGCAGCCAACAGCTAGAGCAATGGGGCATGTTCATGAGCCCCCATGTTCATAGCCCCAGAGTGTAGCACACAGGATAGGGTTCACAGGACGTATCTTACCGTATCCCTTCTCTCCTTGCACCCTCATTCTCTGGAGGTGGAGATTCGTCGGCATGAACTCCAGCTTCCTCTCAGCTTTCAGTGTGCTGGATTTGAAGGACGGACCTGAGAAGGAAGAATCAACACATTAAGGCATTATCACATCAGGGTTCAAAGTAAGTACAAAATATATTATACTGCTGCAAAAACTTTTGGATGTCTTATAACATACAAATGGATTCCTTCTTTGCAGTGCTTTGCTGATGTATGTAACATACATTTAGTTAATGAATTTCAAGGAATTGGTCATATGTGCAGATGGTTGTTTGGTTGTGGTTATTGCTGGGTGATGGTGCTAACCCTTGTACTCATGGAGGTCAGTGAGGGTTTCCTGGTATGTGAGGATGATGGTCTGGTACTGGGTGATGATCTGTCTTCTCAGGTTCTCCCAGCAGGGGGACAGCTCCCCTAGCTCCTCCAACTCACACACCCTAGGGATAAGAGGGGAGGTGTTACCACACACACACACACACACACACACACATACACATGCGCAAACACACACACACGCACCCACACACACACACATGCGCACACACACACATGCGCACACACACACACACACACACACACACACACACATGCACCCGCACACACACACACACACACACGCACCCGCACATGCACACGCACACACACACACTCTCAGATGCCACACACACACACATCCACACCCACACCCACATCCATTCACTGGGTTTCATTTTTATTTTCCAGTATAACGAAGTAGCCAGATAGAGAGAGAGAGAGAGAGAGAGAGAGAGAGAGAGAGCTAGAGAATCTCACAGTTGAAGAAACAGCTCCACACAGACGTGTAGCCTGCTGTAAATAAGTGATTATGTGGCACGTGTCCAGTGTGTTGCAACACGTTGCATATGGATGTGCGATACCTGGTGGCGTCCTCCTCCAGCAGCAGTTTAACAAACTGTCGGGGGATGTGGAGAGACAGCGTGCTCTCAGCCATCTGCTCCAGGATCCTCAGGTGGTTGCCATCCGTGGTGGGGAAGCGATACATGCGCGACATGGTGCCACCAAACACTGACACAGAAACAAAGGCATCAGTCCAACAGTCCGTCTATCAATCAATCAATCAATCAATCAATCAATCAATCTATCTATCCAAGATTTGTATTGATCGTATTGTTATTTATTAGTGGATGTTTTTAATGAGTGAATGAATAATGAGTGTTTTTTTCTTATTGACTAAGTGATCTGCACAAGCATTCCAATGCACCTGTACATTGTACTTGGCAAAAATAAACACTTCACTTGACTTGACTATCTATTTATCTATCTATCCATTTATCAGTCTTCCCAACCATCAAGTTATAATGCATCCAATCCACCAGTGAAAATCTGAAAATCTGTAAGGACTCTTAGCTATGGTGAGCAGACCTCCAGAGTCTCCCAGACCTCAAGACCATTGTGGTTGAGTCATCACTGATGACGTCATGGTGGCATACAGACCCTGACTCATACAGTGACAGAAATAATTTCAATCGGTTGCTATGGAGATGCTCAGGCTATCAGTCAGGGCTGGCGATGGATGTGGTTCTGGCTGTTAGGAGCTTGTGTTAGTCGGGTGTAATCTGGGGGGAAGCTTAGCTGGGAGCATTAGGCCTTCACAAATCACAGTAAAAGCATTGTGAGTGCAGCTGACTACTTGGCAGTTAAGAATAAAATGAGTGTGTGATGGACTCATAACTTAATATCTCAAATACTTATAATAACAGAGAAACAGACACTTTGGAGGGGTTTTAAAACAGACTGCAAAAACATCCAAATCTGCAATAAAAAAAACTCACCCCTGGGGCATGTTTACAAAACATCATAATAACTCTTGGTTATTCGCCAGAAACCTAATACCCATCCTCACAATCTCAACCTTCAGGACTTATTTTATTCTCCTCTGCATGATATCTACAGAATATGAACATATTTGTTACTTGAATGTGTTGTGATTCACAGATGCTTTACGGACAATGCTTCATTTCCTCTGAAAGGAATGAGAATCTGTTCCAAGGGAACGATCCTCTACAGTCCCCCTGGGTCTGAGCATGACACTCACCTGCTTTTAACAAGGTGTCTTTGCACAGGGAGGCCGATTTGGCTCTGATGCCCTCAGTCAAGCTCTCGTCCACTGGCAGCACCATCTGAGGAGAAATCAGACCACTGACTGGACTGACGCAAGCCTTCAGATACGTCACTTACAGATATGCACACATTTTGAATGCCACTGAAGTGCATATAGCATGCAGTGTTTCCCCTAGAATTTTTTCCAGCAGCGGTGCTGTTGATCGTAGGAAGCCCCCTCCCCCAAAGAAAAGAGAAAAATTTGAAAAAATTACTCCTTAAATGGTGACTTCTGGTGGATTTTGTGAAAGAAATGGACAGATTGGGTTACAAATTATGACATAACAATCAACACAAGCATTTACAAAGCATGATTATTGCAGTACTTGAACAGGATTATTCATGTTTTTCTTTCACCTTTTTCATTTACATTATTAGTATTAGCCACTGTACAACTGTACACTGTAGGCCACTGTACAAACTATTACTATTTAGAATACAGTGCTGTGCATAAATCCTATTTTTTTTTTAATTAAGACAAAAGGCAAAATATGTTTTTTGTTCCTCCCTTTAGTCAATTTCAGCATGGGTGTCTTAACTTTTGCACAGCACTGTATAAACTATATAAACTTCTCTTTCATGTCATTACACTGTATTGGTGCTGTGCAAGTCGAATTGAATGCCTGTCACTTTAATGCCGTGACGGCCCGTGACGCTTGGTTGATTCTCACGGTTTTAAGCTAACTTAGTAGCGTTGTTGTGCATGGTGCATAAGAATATGTGGATGAAATTAATTATGTTTCCCATGTCATTTGGTAAAATAAATGGTCAAAAACTCGAAGAAAATCTATCTTGGATTATAGCAGATAAGTGTCTTGTATCATATCTATAATTTTGGTGAGCTCTACAGGAATTACAAACTATCTCAGATGTAAATGGTTGCGTATCCTATTACTCAAATTCAATTAAACCCACCAATAGGCTAGCTAGACTTTAGTTTCACAGCCTAGGTATGTTAGCAACACAGGGCTTGAAAGCATTGCCTGTATCACAAACAAAAACGAAACAACGCGTGGAATTTATCTGGGAATAGGCTACTGAAGGTAGGGGCGAGCTATCTCGCTGGCGTGTTTAATTTGGTTCCTTGGTTAACATACTGTAGCCTAAATTTTTTTTTGCACAAAATTGCGTCTGCTAATAAACTTAAACATAAACACAAACAAGCGTGATCTCCTGTGGAATCCCTGACTGCGCCTTCAACGTTAGCCTATTCGTTGACATGAAACCTGAACGAACGGCCGCTGTTCACTTGAGTCTATTTTTTTTTAATTTAATTAGGCAACTTTTTTTGCAGTGGCGCTTGAATTCCAGGACGCTGATGAATACATTGTAGGGGAAACACTGGCATGCCACCAAACTACACAACACAGAAGTGAAGTATGTAACAGATTTAGTTTGACCTCAAGTCAAGGAAGGATCACATATAGAGAGAGCTGGTCGTGAATGGTCGCCCACTCCAAAAATTAAACTGGACTATAACGTGGTGCACAGAGTAGGTGGTGAAAACAAAATCTTGGCAAGTCGTGTCCCACGCATGGTGATAAAAAGATGGCTGGATAAGGCTGTGGGTGCTAGAGGACTGACTCGGCCGTTGATGGTGTCTGGGAGCCTGGACATGGGGGCCCTCTGCTCCCTCTTGTCCTCCATCTGCCAGGCGATGACGGTGATGTTGCCCATGCGCTCACTCTCAGCAGATCTGACACAAACACAGATGGCTAGTCAGGGACCATTTCTCCACTTTATGAGAAAAAGACTGAAACGGAGATGACACATGTGTAGCATGGAAATTCATATAAAAGTATGACACACTCACACACACACACACACACACACACACACACACACACACACACACACTGAAATAAATAAAACTCTTTCGTCTTTGTCTCCAACTTATGGGAACAATTCTTTGTACAATTCTGTCTGATGTTGTGTGATCTGATGTGCACAGTGTTTGTAGGTGTTCATCTAGGTATCTCCTCCTTCATTTAGCTCTCTCTCACCTGACCATGAGGTGTAGTCTATGGTGCTTATCCTGCAGCAGCTCCTTCACAGGGAACATGGCTGAGCCCAGCAGATACATCTGTGAGAATGCAAGAGAGACACAGAACACACTCATCATATGACAAACACAAAACACACTCATCATATGAAAAACACAAAACACACTCCTCATATGAGAAACACAAAACACACTCATCATATGAGAAACACAAAACACACTCCTCATATGACAAACACAAAACACACTCATCATATGACAAATATGACAGACACAAAACACACACCAAAACAAAACAGTCATCATACATCATATGAAACACAAAACACACTCATCATATGAGAGACACACAAAACACACTCCTCACACATCATAGGAACTAAACTGGGCTATGTGGACTGATGGATTACACAACAAAATGGACGGGTTGCTCTTGAGCTTTCTTTGCAGATGACTGTAAATGCGGTGTTACCAAACAACAAAGGGAGAGAAACATAAATGAGGAAACAAAGAATAAGTAAAAAGCCTGTGATATGCCTGCCTCTGATTCTGTTGGATGAAAATGCAAAAATCTTCTCACTTGCCTGTGTGATATGTTGCCACAAAAGAGCCTTCAACACAGTGTGCTTTCATAATTAACCATACATGGTTGACAAGGCTTTCATGTGTTGTTCCAAGATGAATAGTTTTTGTATGGTACTACAATACCCCCCTACCCCCACCCCCGCCCCCACATACACACACACACACACACACACACACACACATACACACACATACACTCACACATACAGTATATATACACTCACATATACACACACTCTTTCAGGAGAAGACTCACAGTGCCCTGAGAGCGATCCTTGACATCGTACACAGAGAGCTTGACCTGCGTCTGCTGAGTGATCAGCGATTCCTGGAAGAAGGCAATACTGCTCAAGAAGATTGGGTTACTTGTTCCCTAGAGAAGATAAAAAAAAGTTCATTAAACATGACAACAATGATAACCAACAATTTTTTAAAACAAAAAGTTTCTGCCTGAACAAGCACCCAAGCATCCTAAAGACCCTACCAGAGGTCAACACAGCAACATTCAACATAATCTAGCCAAGCACCCCCCTATGACATCCTGATCCTCACCTCGATGATCTCGGTCTGCGTGTGCTTGGTCCAGAAGGCCTGGGGAGGGGTGGTGCAGCTCACAGCCACGAAGCTGTTGGGTTTACGGTCCAGCGCAGGAGTGACCAGCTCACTGCAGGCTGATTCACAAGAGCAGAGGGGCCGAGTCAGTAGACATACCCTTGCAAAAATTAAATGTTTGCGGCAGATTTGCAGCACACTTGATTGTGGTGATTTGTGGAAAATAAATGAGTTCACTAGAAAATATTGCCAGAAGTTGGCCGCAAACTTCCAGCAAACTTCTGGCAACAATGAGAAGTTTGCCACTAGTGGCAAATGTGTTCGCCAGTGAATTGCCACCACACTAAGCCAATAATGGCAAACTTCCAGTGAACTTCTGGTGACAAACCTAATTTGGTGCAACATTGCCAAAAGTTAACCGCAACTGTTTGCCAGAAACCTAATTTGCATGAGAAAATATGATCTTGCCGCAAATTTGTGGCAACTATTCGCCAGAAAACCTGACATTTCTGTAAGGGTATAGGGGTGGGGCTAAAAGCCTGACACTGAACAAAGAATAAACAAAATGCTTGATGATCTAACACAGTGTTTCCCAAACTGTGTGCCCTTGTCAAGTCAAGTCAAGTTTTTTATATAGCGCATTTCATACACAGATGTCATTCAATGTGCTTTACATAAACAAAACCAAACAATAATAACAAATAAAAGCAAAGAAGGCAATGTAGTCAAAGAATAGTTCAAAAGGTAAAGATCATAATAAAAAGAAAACATAAAACACACAAGGTAAAATCATTTAAAAATAGAGAATGATTAAAAAGACAAAATAAAAGACACAAGATAGAATATAGAATAATTTTCAAGACAGATTCAGAAATTATAACTCAGTGCATTTAGCAGAAAGCATCTGAGAACAGTTTGGTCTAGATTTAAAACTGGCTACAGTTGGGGCCTTTTTAATGTCATCCGAAAGTTGGTTCCAGAGCTGAGCCGCATAGCAGCTAAAAACTGCTTCACCATGTTTAGTTCTAACAGCAGGTTTTACTAACAGGTTTTTCTCCTGAGAGCTGAGAGGTCTGGAGGGTGTGTACTGCTGAAGCATGTCTGAGAGGTATTTAGGTCCTGCTCCATTAAGTGATTTATAAAAAAGCAGTAGTGCTTTAGGGCCCTATCATGACATTCTAAAGTGCATCGTCACTCGTCAAAAGTCTATTCAAATTTAGTAGGATATCCAGTTCACATTGGGAGGGGTTTCGTTCTCAAAAGTGGAGCGCATGGCGTAACAAGGTGTTCCTAGGTCTTTTAATCAGTCATATGGGTGTGTTTGGGGCGTAACATCATTTTAAACCAATGAGAATGACATCTGTCATTCCCTTTAACGGCGCAACGCGCAATATGTCAAATAAATGCATCGGTATTTTGGCATTCAACGGCGCATTTGAAGGAGGCTGCTTGCGAGACCGTATGGAATAGTCATTCTTAAACCATGCTTTACTAAAATCTAGCATAGCCTTCACGCATTTGCACTCGTCTATTATTTGAACTCATTGGCAAAGTGAAACTAACTTCACCAAGGAGTCAGTCAACGACAAGACAGTTATATGCAGTTACTTTCACTATTGACTGACAATGGGTTACCATCGAAAACATAGGCTGGAAAAAGCAACACTTACCCTAATGTTGCTCAAATGACTGAATAAAACAACATTTATCCTGCAGGAGTTGCTTATATCTCGTGACAGTGCGTCTTCAGCTGTGCTCCATACCTGTCTCTCGCCTCTCCCCTAATCACTTTTAACCGTCATTACCCATTTGCAAATGATGGTGAATAACTACTCATCATGAGATGTACAGTATTTCGTAATATCTTTATTCTAATTATGTTTACCATTGTAATCGTGCAATTTGTAATGCTTTGCATGGACGTGCGCTGGTGTGCGTTCATGAATGATAGAAGGATGGTGCGTGCACCTGCCAATATGACTGTTGACATGCGCTCTTAAAATAGCATATGAACAACTCGCCATTGACTTCTGACCAGGTTTAGGTGGTGTATGATAGCGATTTTTAGACAATGCGCCAGGTCCCTCCCTAGGTTGTTAATTGCCACACCCCTGGGCGCAATGCTTAAAAAATAAAGGTGCAAAATAACGAATTCAACTTCGCGCCGGTGAATAACGAACTTTACGCCATGCGCTGGTGACCCAAAATACAGCCCTTAAAGTCAATTCTGTGACTTATGGAAGCCAGTGCAGGGACTTAAGAATTGGAGTAATGTGGTCAGTTCTTTTAGTTTTTGTGAGAACCCTAGCTAGTGATGGGGACGAGACCGCCTATGCCGAGTCCGAGTCAAGACCGAGTCTTTGAAGGGTCGAGACCGAGTCGAGACCGAGTCTGTTGGTTTTCAAATACAGTCGAGTCCGAGTCAAGACCGAGTCTTTGAGGAAGCAAGTCCGAGTCGAGACCGAGTCCTTTAGGAGTCGAGACCGAGTTGAGACCAAGACCATAAAAACATGTCAGTTTTCATATTCATGATTTAATATCACCCCAGTTAATAATCAACAGTGAGGCCCAGGCTTTCATCATGGAATTTCACCATTTTAGGGGCAAGGCCACTTGACCTTCAGTTGGGCATATTTGGTGGGGGGCACAAAGGCCAAAGTTAACTATACAGTAGTAGGCTATAAAAATGATCAAAGTTGTATTTAGCCTATTCACAGCAGTAGACCTGCATCACTGTATGAAACATTACAAAAACATGCAACATGACATATTACATAGAACTGTAAATCATCTGATCATCTAATATTTATAGGCTATATTTAATCTTTATATTTATTTTATATTTGGCCTGTTATGAAATCATGTATTGAACAATTTAAGCACAGCTCAGCTTTAAGAAACTCAAATAGCCTAGATGCATGCTTAGCATTTTGATCATTAAGGCTACTTTCACAAACCTATATCTAGGCCAGTGTTGTGCCTGAACGCGTTCATTGAACGAAAGTTCATGAACTCGTTCATATTTTGGGCGAACGTGAACTGAACTTAGGCTACTGTATTACTGCCTGATGAACGTTACTGTGAACTCGTTCATTCTGGTGTCTGTGAACTGCACGCTCTCTCAGTTTAACTTCCTTCAATAGGGTGTCATATTTCTATGGAGCCTTCCAGGCGAAAACCCGGCTAAAACACACTGTAAACAGACCAATATGTAGCGGCTAAAACACACTGTAAACAGGCCTTAATATGTAGCGGCTAAAACACACTGTAAACAGACCAATATGTAGCGGCTAAAACACACTGTAAACAGACCAATATGTAGCGGCTAAAACACACTGTAAACAGGCCTTAATATGTAGCGGCTAAAACACACTGTAAACAGGCCTTAATATGTAGCGGCTAAAACACACCGTAAACAGGCCTTAATATGTAGCGGCTAAAATACACTGTAAACAGACCTTAATATGTAGCGGCTAAAACACCCTGTAAACAGGCCTTAATATGTAGCGGCTAAAACACACTGTAAACAGGCCAATATGTAGCGGCTAAAACACACTGTAAACAGGCCAATATGTAGCGGCTAAAACACACTGTAAACAGGCCTTAATATGTAGCGGCTAAAACACACCGTAAACAGGCCTTAATATGTAGCGGCTAAAACACACCGTAAACAGGCCTTAATATGTAGCGGCTAAAACACACCGTAAACAGGCCTTAATATGTAGCGGCTAAAACACACTGTAAACAGACCAATATGTAGCGGCTAAAACACACTGTAAACAGGCCTTAATATGTAGCGGATAAAACACACTGTAAACAGGCCTTAATATGTAGCGGCTAAAACACACCGTAAACAGGCCTTAATATGTAGCGGCTAAAACACACCGTAAACAGACCTCAATATGTAGCGGCTAAAACACACTGTAAACAGGCCTTAATATGTAGCGGCTAAAACACACCGTAAACAGGCCTTAATATGTAGCGGCTAAAACACACTGTAAACAGACCAATATGTAGCGGCTAAAACACACTGTAAACAGGCCTTAATATGTAGCGGCTAAAACACACTGTAAACAGACCAATATGTAGCGGCTAAAACACACTGTAAACAGGCCTTAATATGTAGCGGCTAAAACACACTGTAAACAGGCCTTAATATGTAGCGGCTAAAACACACTGTAAACAGGCCTTAATATGTAGCGGAAAAAACACACTGTAAACATGTAAACAGGCCTTAATATGTAGCGGCTAAAACACACTGTAAACAGGCCTTAATATGTAGCGGCTAAAACACACTGTAAACAGGCCTTAATATGTAGCGGCTAAAACACCCGATCTGGCAAAGCCAGTCACCAGTGTCGCACCGCCGCATGCGTCATCAAAACAAAAGCATCATGTAGGCCAGCATTCCTCTATTGGCCGCGGTCCGCAACGTGGACACTGCTTCATCTGATAATTTGCTGCGCAATTGATGAAAGTTTCATGTGCTCACGTGAAAGTTTCAGGTGAGCACATGAAAGTTTCACGTGAGCACATGAAACTAAACTTTAGATTTTTTTTTTGCTCATGTCCCCTTAGGGGCTCCGTAGGAACGGCTTACTGTACAGGGGACTGCTTTACACCTTTGTGTTCGGTAAGGTCTGCTGTTTATTCTGATATATGGTTTGTCATGTGTTGAACGAAGGGTTCGTGAAGTATTCCACCGAGTTGAATGGGTAGATGGGCGTAGAACCTTATGTAGACGTTATGATTAGATTTAATCATATTACTTACTTTTCTCGCGAACCGTTCACCACAGCAATTAGTGGCTAACATCGTTTAAAAACTGAGACAGCTAGCTCTTTCATGTGATGCGATACATGTGTCTATGTGAGGCTATTTAGCATCGCAAGTATTTCAACTGAAAAGAATGGGTGAATTTGGACGTACTTTCTTTCTTGCCATGCGCTGTCATTTTCTCCACTGCGTAAGACTGAATTAATTTGTGCTGTGATGCTAAGATTATTTTGACAGGCCATAGGCTAACTAAAAATCGCTATTAAACGGATGCAAAGCAGAATATTGAAAGAAGGGGCCACCAAGGCCACAGTGGCCTGTAAACCTTTGATTTTCAAAGGGGCATCACGGCCAACGCAAGGGGCAATGACGGCCATGGCCACCGTGAAATACCTACCCTGGTTAGGCCTACAGTCGGCAGTATCTTTGCATTGCACGATGGGATGTCATTTTCAAATAATGCCCGTCAACATTGCATTTTATTATTATTGTTGTTATGTGTTGTGTGTTTTTTTATATATATTTTTTTTTTTAACATAAAAAATGTGTTGGTCTCGAGGACTCGGTCTGAAATTACGAGTCCTTCTCCTCCCCCTGTGGTCCGAGACCGAGTCAAGACCGAGTCTTTGAAGGAACAAGTCCGAGACGAGTCTGAGAAAGCAGAAATCGGTCTCGAGTCCGAGACCGGACTCGAGTACTACATCACTAACCCTAGCTGTTGCATTTTGTATCACCTGAAGCTGTTTGATAGTCTCTTTAGGAAGGCCTGTGAAAGGTCCATTGCAGTTATCAACCCTGCTGGAGATAAATGCATTAATGAGTTTTTCTAAATCATCTTTTGACATCAGCTCTCTAAGTTTGGCAATATTTTTGAGGTGGTAAAAAGCTAATTTAGTTATCGCTTTGTGGCTGTTGAAATTTAGATCACTGTCAATTAATACACCAAGATTATCCTTTGTATCCTTTGCTTTCAACCCTTTTGTGTCAAGGACAGTGGCAACCCCAAGTATTTTCTCCTTTTTACCAAATATAATTACATAGAAAATTTTGAGACATCCAGGTGTTGCTTTGTTCTATACACTGACACAGAGATTCAAGGGGACCATAGTCGTTTGGTGACAGAGCTAAGTCAATTTTAATAATCTGTTGTCCTTAATAATCATTAAATGTTGTCCATTTAATAATCTAAAATTGTCCTTAATAATCATTAACATGAACTTGCAGGCTTTACATGGACTTGCACCACTGTATTTAACTGAGCTTATTAGCGCTTATACAGCGGCACAAACTCTTCACTCTCTTACAGTAATGCCGTTCTGTTGGTCATTCCATCTGTTAATAAAAACTCAATCGGTCAAAGAGCATTTGCCTTCTGCACCATATCTTTGGAATGGCCTTCCACTAAATGTAAAGGGAGCAGGCAGTGTTGAGATTTTTAAATCTACACTAAAAGCATATCTTTTTTCTAAACATTTTGGCCTGGACTCAAATCCACTAAAATACCCATGTAGGCTAAGGCGTAATATGGTTGGAAATGTTTGGTTAATTCCAATCATTTGTCTTGCATTGTTTTGTTGTTTGTTGTTTGATTATTTTATTTATTGTATTTTATTCTATTTTACTTGTTAGTTGCATGTTTTGTCTTTTTTGTTTTGTTTTTTTGTTTGTAAAGTGCATTGTGACCATGTTGCATGGTGATACTGCACTATAAACAATAAATTGATTGATTGATTGATTGATTGATTGATTAACAGTTTGCCTAACATTGTAGGCTAAATTAAAGCGGGGAAACAGACAGATGCTAGGCTACAATAATTCTTCACGCATAGCTTTCTGACATTACGCGTCAAAATATCAGTTTTGTAGCAGTGGTGGGCAATGAACAGCAACACACTTGCCGTGTTGTGGCTTTTGCATACTTACAGTAATATCATGGTGGTGTGCTGTGAGATTTTCTCATAGTAAACAGTGTGACGCAATAGAAAAATGGTTGGGAAACACTGGTCTAACAAATATGAATGGCTTATCCATCTCATTTCAACCTCTTCTACACACATTTGACAACATATTTGATCATGTACTATAGACCATTTAGTGTGTATTACTGTAGACACAACAAACTCCTACAGACTAATGACAACAGTGACTTTTATGTCTTTTTTTGTCTATTCACTTTTATGTTTCACTGCATATCTGAGCTAGAAGAGACCTCTGATGCAATGTAAATGTCTATGGGCCCTATCATGACATTCTAAAGTGCATCGTCACTCGTCAAAAGCTTATTCAAATTTAGTAGGATGTCCAGTCCACATTGGGAGGGGTTTCGTTATCAAACGTCGAGCGCATGGCGCAACAAGATGTTCCTAGGTTTTTTTTAATCAGTCATATGGGTGTGTTTGGGGCGTAACATCATTTAAACCAATGAGAATGACATCTGTCATTCCCTTTAATGGCGCAAAGCGCGATGTGAAATAAATGCATCGGTATTTTGACATTCAACGGCGCATTTGAAGGAGGCTGCTTGCGAGACCGTATGGAATAGTCATTCTTAAACCATGCTTTACTAAAACCTAGCATAGCCTTCACGCATTTGCACTCGTCTATTATTTGAACTCATTGGCAAAGTGAAACTAACTTCACCAAGGTGTCAGTCAACGACAAGACAGTTATATGCAGTTACTTTCACTATTGACTGACAATGGGTTACCATCAAAAACATAGGCTGAAAAAAACAACACATACCCAAATATTGCTCAAATGACTGAACAAAACAACATTTATCCTGCAGAGGAGTTGCTTATATCTCGCGACAGTGCGTCTTCAGCTGTGCTCCATACGTATCTCTCGCCTCTCCCCTAATCACTTTTAACCGTCAATACCAATTTGCAAATGATGGTGAATAACTACTCATCATGAGATGTACAGTATTTCGTAATATCTTTATTCTAATTATGTTTCCCATTGTAATTGTGCAATTTGTAATGTTTTGCATGGATGTGCGCTGGTGTGCGTTCATGAATGATAGAAGGATGGTGCGTGCACCTGCCAATATGACTGTTGACAATGCGCTCTTAAAATAACATATAAACAACTCGCCATAGACTTCTGACCAGGTGTACAATATCGATTTTTAGACAATGCGCCAGGCCACTCCCTAGGTTGTTAATTGCAAAATACCGAATTAAACTTTGCGCACAGCCCAAAGTTTAGTCAGAGCATATGGCCTACGTCTTTGATTTTGCAAACCCACACAAGCAAGTAAGAAGATTAGAGAGTAAAATATTTCCTGTCCTGATTGGATGTTGATCTGGCGAGTGGGAGCTTGTCTGGTGGTGTGTGTGTGCGTTTGTATGCGTATGTGTGTGTGTTTATGTGTGTGTGTGTGCGTGTGTGTGTGTGTGTGTGTGTGTGTGTGTGTGTGTGTGTGTGTATGTGTGTATCTGTATATTTGTGACTATATTAACAGAATGAGTGGGCAGCAAAACTCTCCAAGAAAGCCCCATGGCCATGCCACACAGTCGGCCTACTGACTCCCTGGTTCAGTGCACACTGTAAACCAAGCGCTATTAGAGTTATAGGAGGCCACTGACTGGTCATTGCTCTCACCCAGACTGAACTCCAGCACTGGCTCGTCAGGGTCCTGGCTGTGGCCTGCAAAAGTGAAGATGACACGACATGTCAGGGAGTGTCTGCCCCTATCATCTTTACATGTCATGTGCCATTGAGTATAATGTAGAAAGTGCTAGACGGGTTCCAACAGATGAGAAAAAGACATGTGAGGGGGAGAGAGAGAGAGAGAGAGAGAGACAAATGGCTCACCTGCCAGAGTGAGGCCCATCATCTCGGAGGAGAGGTCGAAGGTGTTGGCGCGGTACACCGACCACGGCCGGTGGCGGGGACTGCGCTCCTTCCCTGCCATCCTGGGCTGGGACTGACGAGGAGATGGTGGGGAGAGGAGAGGAGAGGAGGTGCTGAGCAGGGTCTGGGAGGAGGAGGGAGGGAAGTGGGGGAGATGAGGCAGAGTGCAGAGGGAGGTCACACTGCAAGCTCTCTGCTGGCCACCTCCAAGTGTCCAAATGTCTATTAGATGACCAGATTAACCATTCACGTCTTCTTAGTCCCTGCATGAGGGAAGGAAAGTCAGAAAGAGAGAGAGAGAGAAATAAAAAGAGAAAGATGGAGAAAGAAAGGCACAAAAGCAAAAAAAGAAAAGAAGGAAATCAATGAATAAGATTTATATACTCATATCTTATCAGACCAGATCAGATCAGAAGAAGGTACATAGAATGTAGACCTTTAGGAATTTGAACAAATAAGGCAACCGACAACATTCGGAAAAAACTCTGGAGGAGCTTCCCACGCACATAGATTTGCCTGCATAATTAATTTAAACTTCAGAATTCAGTGTTCGTGGATGTTTAGGCGGCAGGGGAAGAGAAACAGGAGGGGGAATCCTGGATGAACCTCCGGCTCATGAGGCCAAACCACTCAACTGTCCTCTAGCGAGTGCAAATGACAACCATGTTTGGGATGCCCCACTACAGGAAGCACAAAAGAACTTCAGAAACACCTCATGATTAAGTAAAGCACTGGCTACTAAAACAAAACAACAACCTAAATTTAAAATAGTGGAAGTGGTGAAGCAGCCATACAAATTTGGTAAAGTTTGCATAACAGGGATGCTGTAATTATGGTCTTATTTGCACAACTAATTTGGCTATGTGAATAAAAACACATCTGACAAACAAAACATCCCCGAGGTTTGATAACCATGAGAATCTTTCAATTGGCAGCAGAAAGCCCTTCAGATTATTCTGACTGAGCAGCAATAAAATGTAACTTGATATTGAGCTTTAAATATCCTCTTATATTCTTCTCATATGCATTCCTCTCCACACTCAGAACGCAGCAAGAGCAGTTAATCTTTGATGCCTGCAGCCTTCAGCCTGTCAGTGATGAGTGATACTCCAAACTGCATCTGCAATGCCAAGTGTCTGCATCATCCTTCTCTTCTTTAGTCAACGCAGACCACTCAAAGGTCAAAAGTAGGGGTCAAGTGTGTGTGTTGGGTGGGGGGGGGGGGGGCTCCCTGCAACATGGCAGGTATGATAGATATGAATTGATCAGTTGCACGAAAGGCTCTCGGTGAGCTTGTTTGTTTCCTGTGGAGCCAGGTGTGTTTGAATCTGCCGCTATTCTTAATGTAATTAGTGTCTACGTCCTTCTTTATCGTAACGTGCTGATTCACTAGGTGCATCACCCAATCGGGTCCATGTAGACACTAATTACATTAACAATAGCGCCAGGTTCAAACACACCTGGCTCCACAGGAAACAAACAAGCTCACCGAGAGCCTTTTGTGCAACTTAATTGTTCAGATTGAGAGAACAGAGATTGACTGAGATTGAGCCAGGGGACCCACAGTTTCTATCAACACAGCTATTCAGAAGTACACCTATCACAATATCACAATATTCAAATCTTTGCATTTTACTCTTGTGCCATAAATGCAATGGAGATTGTGTCAGGAACACTGCATGTCAGATTTCAAAGGTTTGAATGTTTCACACCATGGGGTGAGGAGAGAGGAGATGAGATGAGCGTCTCTAACGATAATTACACCCAGAAGCTGAGGAGCCTCCTGCCTAATGAGCTGAAAAGAGGGGGCGACTGACACTGCTTTTACAAAACAGTCCTGCCACAATGGCCTTGGTGCCAGATTAATATAATAGAGCAGACTCTCTTTCTTTCTCTCTCTCTCTCTGTCTCTCTCTCTGTCTCGCTCAAACACACACACACACACACACACACACACACACAAACAAACAGTAGTACAGGCGAGCAGCCTAGTTCATGTTCTTTTGGCCAAACACCACAAGGTGACATCTGCTCTGCCCAGTATGCAAAGCTTCCTAGATTACCCATAATTCAAAGCGCCAACCACAAATCCACAATTCCATCTTTCCCCCATCACTGCTGAGGGCAATGATGAATTTATGCAACACAGCTACTGATTAGTTGATCTGATTAGAAAATAATGAAACACCACATATAGAAACACGTCTCAGCAACACAGCAGAGATCTGCCAATGTGTCCCTGTCTGCCACGTCCCTCCGAATCCTCCCAATTAGTTCATCATAATCATCTAATGAAACACCATCCCTCAGCTCAGACTGTCAGTTTGTGTTGATACCGTGTACTTTAGTGAGTGTAAGCTGAGCTGGAAGTGCACAGTTTCACATCTCACTTCTGTCTTGGTTGTCTGTGTTTCAGTGGCCCCAGTCTACACACACACATCCATGTGATGAGAATTGAATGTGACATCTGTGACCTGCGCTGTTCATGGCTACATGAAAAAGAATCACCCAATCCTGTCTTAAGTTCTGAAACTCTCAGAGCCACCATGCAGTACAGGTTAGAGTCACCATGCAGTATAGGTTAGAGAGCCACCATGCAGTACAGGTTAGAGTCACCATGCAGTATAGGTTATCATGTGAGGCACTAGCTGTTGTAAAGGTTGTAGCAGCAATGATAGTCAATGATCCACATTTCACCTTTGTTCAATTTAAATCCATATTTTATCGATAATTTAATTTATGTTACATAAATAAATTCCATACATCGTCAGATTAAAATCGTTTCTCTGCCCCTCTTTTGTGCAATTACTGCTTTTTGTGAACAACTTAAGCTATATTTCATGAGACATTCTCAGCAGTGAGACAGTCTCAGCAATGTAAGCTTTATCCTGGTCTATGACTACTGTCCTGACAAGCTTCTTCGCGTCCACCAACAGCCTACAATTAGCTCATTTCACATCTGAAGCTAATCACATTATCAGGAGCCATATAGAGGGCTGTCAAAATAAGAGTGGATCAAAGCCCCTGCTCTGCAAAGGGGCAAAAGTTACACAGTCTCTCTCACAGCCAGGCTCAGGGCCTGTGCTGCATTATGCGTAGAAGTTTACTGTGCAGCTAGCCGACCTGAGAAGCTCCTTTCTTGTCTGGCACCTACTGCAGAGCAAGTAATCAAATGCTAGGTGTTGTGGTGTTCAATGATACACGAACTGACTGCAGTTATACACAGAGCTGATCAATGTAGCTCTTTGCAATTCTATATGTATCTTCACTGAAACCTCTCAGGGAATTAGAATGGAAACGCACAAGAAAAAAAAAACAAGACAGAATCTGTACTGCAATGGAACGAAAAATGGAATAAAAATACTGATCTCCTGTATGAGCACAAATGCTCATATTTCTGTGCAAATTACATTAGGTGAAATGTAACAAAAAACAATGCCATCACAAGGGGAAATTAAAGATGTGCACTTCTCTCTGCCAGCATAACATAGTCAAAGAAGTTGAGACTGTAGAAGAGTGGTGGAAGAGAGTCCAGAAGACAGACAAAAAGAAGAACAAGAACTGCACGTTAGGGTTGATGATGCAGCCCAGAATAAGGCAGCAGCATGTCTGCCGTGCCATGGAAACACTTACATTTCCTGCAGCTTGTTCAGCACAGTTGTTGCTTCCTTGAACACACACACTTGCTTTGACCCCCCGCCGCCAATCAAGGTCCCCAGCAGGGGGATCCTGGTTCCTCTCCAGCCAGCACTCATATATCATTCAACAGACTCATTACGCTAGAAAAAATGTGCTAGCGACAGGTTTAAAGGAGAGCTAGAGAGAGAAATCAGACAAGCTCATATTCTGCTTTTTGCCCTTTCACAGGCCTGACACCTGAAACCAGTCCTAGGTTAGCTTCTCTGTAGACAAAACCAGAAGTCTGTTCCGAGAGCCCCACCACAGACAGTCGGTGTGTGAGAATGAACATGTGCAAAAATGTGTCCACAAACCAAATGGCGATGGATGAGGAAACACTAGATGTGAAGCAACAACGAGCTAAACATGCATGAATATGCATTTACAGACATATGCACGTTTGTGTATGTGTGTGTGTGTGTGTGTGTGTGTGTTTTTCAAGCAGAGGGAGAGAGGGAGTCGGTGAGGAAACAACAGTAAAGTAAGCGAGAGGGAGTGTGTATGTGTGTATGAGGGAGAGATGAATAAGAGCCCTGGAACAGGGACTTCCTCTGTGTGTGTGTGTGTGTGTGTGTGTGTGTGTGTGTGTGTGTGTGTGTGTGTGTGTATGTCTCTCAAGTGCGCAGCTGTTTGTTTAACAGAGCTCATGGATCATGAGAACATGCGTGTGCCTGTGCACTCATGTGTGTGAGCGTGTTTCTGCATGAGAGGCTATTTCTACACCACCCGTAGGTCTCCAACCAGAGGCCCTATCCATCTCCTAAAAGAGATGGAAGATGATCGACCATTGTAATGACCGGGCCAGAACTTCCTCCATCTCTCCAGTTGCATGTAATACATAATTCTGCCAGTTTGTGATAAGAGCTTTGCTAACGCCACTCAGCAGACGCTCCGGCGGGCGCACCAAGTCAGAGTGCAGCCTCCAGCATCTCATGCCTAATTTGGCAGATTTCAAATCGCAATTAGAGGAATGGGATCCATAGTAACCAGCCATTCTGAGTGACGATGATTCATTGTCTGCAGGAAGAGGATTCGCCACGCTTTTGCTTTCATCTCAATTTGTGGTGGGATTATTGCTGCCGTCTCAACGAGACTCTCAGCATGAAGTATGCACACATCAAGATGCACTAAGCTCCTCTGAGACAGTGAGCAAATCTGTAACCCTCCCCATCGTCTCTGGAGAAAAACTATTCTGTGAACTTGTAAACAACACAACAAACTTTTGTAACATTAACAGGACAACTATTCCATGGTTTTCATTGCATGTCTCGCAGACTACCTTGCTCATATTTGTATTCATGTCTTTATGGAAAGATCTGTAGTGTCTTGATCTGGGTGACCTGTAGTGTACCTTGGCTGCTATGCTGAGGCCAGACATGGCTCCTGTCTCTGGCACTGCAGCTGAACCCCACTACTGACCACCTCACTGCACACGTGCCATCTGGCCCATCTGCATGGTGCCCCATGCCGGGCTGGGTGGGTACATTTTCACACGAGATGCCCCGTGATCTGAGAGGGCCCTAAGTGCTTTCGGGGGATTATGTTGTAGACGCCTGAGCTGCTCCTTTGTGCTGCAGCTGTGTGGCGGAGAGCTGGAGCGGGCGGCTCCCTCCTGAGCGGAGAGGTACCGGATGACCCAGTTACACCGGTGGTGGTACTGTCAGAACCGGCTGCACTGCGGCTACACTCTCTCTCTCTCTCTCTCTTTCTGTCTGTCTCTCTCTCTCTCTCTCTCGTTTCCTCTGGGTCCTGAGCCCCAAGTCTGTTTCCGTCCAGTTCAGTTTCTGTCTCCCCCATCCTTTTCTTCTTATTTCTTCTCCTGAATCCAACCCCTTATTGAATAGAATAGAATAGAATAGAATAGAATAGAATAGAATAGAAGAAGAATTGTGTTCGTCCTATTCTTTGTTTAACTCTAATTCCTCTCTTTTCCTCCTTGACAGTAACCAACTTGCTTTTCTCTCTTATCCATCACAAACTATTCGTTTAATAACTTTTTTACTGCTGAACTCCATGTAAGATGCCAATATCAAGTCTAAATTGAATTTCAAACCACCTGTTTCTAATCAATGGTTTCCCCACTGATCAATATGTTCTCATTAATCAGCATCAGTGCAGCATGGGCAAAAATGAATGGCATGCTCCAAGGGGCCACCCTCTTAATGAGTAGGCCTACTTGTGTAACAAGTTTTACAGATGTAAAAAAAGCAATTCCAGCAAAGGAATTAAAGGAATTAAATTCCAGCAAAGGAATTAAAATGTTTTCACATTAATTATCACATAAAGATTTTGGCATGCCAGCATTTTTTTTTTGCATCTTACACATGCAGGTAGCATGTCAACACTACAGCAAACATTAGAAGATTGTGCTGAAAATTAAATATTTGTCCAATTCACAATGACACCCAATGGAACACAGGGAAGGATACACACATAGGTCTTCATAATGATACTGCCAGTGGAAAAGTTTCCTTTGTTATTTTTTTAACATTGCAATAGCCTTCAGTAACCTACATCTGACACTTATCCTTCCTCAATGACATGAACCCTTCAATGCAGGTGCAGCACACACACACACACACACAGACACAGAGACAGAGAGAGAGATAGAGAGATAGAGAGAGAAAGAGATTATGAATAATCTATGAAAATCATTATGAATAATTTCGAATTACCATATATTTTTGGAGGATTTTTTTTTGCTTACTGGCTGGATGAGGGACTGCATTCCCTTGGTGCTAGGCTTATATACCGGAATTTCACACGCTGAAACGTAAACAATAGCACCATGATGCTAAAGCTTCTATACAATAATTGTTCAAATGTGAGAAATGCAGTAGCCTAGTAGATCTGTAGAGAAAGAGGTCGAATATGTAATTGACAATCAATATCATCATCACAATGACAACAATGTCAACAACATCAAAATCATTTCGTGCCTACGTTTGGTTTAGTTATGCTATTTGCTCATTCACGATAGGCCATAGCCTACACCGTGAACTCCACTGACTGGTAAAAGGCTGTTCCGCTAAACCCTATAATAATAGAGCATCTCGGAGTAGACAGACCGACCAACACGACAGGAGAAATACATGGAGAAATACATGGCAAAACTCGCAACCGAATCTTCCATTTTACTTTCATTAGTGATGTCAGTGTCGAGACTTAGACGAACCGAAGCCAATGAAGATGCTGAGGGTGTAGGCTATAGCCTACCCTATGTTTATTGCGATGACCAAAGGCGTTTCTAAAACAGTCGAATCCACCCATTTCTGTGACAGCCTGGCTGTATATAGCCTAATTAATTCCTGTATAAACATTCATGACTAATAACTTTACCGTTATCCACTTACCACAGTTTCTCCATGCCAGCCGCGTGCATCGCAATTGTAGAAACGTTTAATGTAGCCTATGTATTGTGGGTGCGCTCAATCCTGCGGTGTATCCACACTCGCCCTACCACTCAGTGACATATTTTGACGTAAGACTTCTGCCGTAAGAACCGCCCCTTTGTTTCGGCACGTTTCGGCACAATAATCAGAGCCAAAACATCAAATGATACATTGTGGCGCTATTTGTTGAGATGCGCTAATGTGCTCAACATTTTAGGGTAACTGACAGTATAACCTAATGAAAACAAATGCCTCAATTAATTTATTAATGTATTGAATAGGTCAAATAAAAACAGCCATTAGATACTACAGTAGGCCTATTGGGATTGTTTGCATGTTAAGCATATAGTCTCAATATTGCTGAATGTTATTTTCCCATGTCACTGTCACTATATACATTTATTCAACTATTATCCTTCAATTAGGCTATTCTTAATTTTTTCATATCCTGCAATTGAGTTTACAGTTGTGGGGCTGTAGCCTACGTCTTCGACGTAAAATTGTGGGCCATATTCTGCCGTGAGGCAGGCATGAATGGCAGGTAGTTTTTGTCTCTGCAAAATTAGCTGTTTTTAGTGTTTAGCGATGCTAGACATCAGTTATGGACCTGTATAATTAGTTATCAGATAGCCTAAAGTAGGTCTTGATGGCCAGTTGAACGCCTAATACCCTGTTGGTGCAGTGTATACAACAAAGAAGTAGGCCCTATGTAAACTGAATATTAGAACATTACAATAACAGAGCAATTCTATAATGTAGCAGGAGACTGGTGTAGGAAAACATGTTTGATAGTGAAGTGTATGATGCTTCTGCCATTATTTTGTGAATTCAGATAGCGCTATGCCGCCATCTCGTGGCTTGACCTACAATAAGATCCATGGGCAGTGTTCAGTGCTTTAAGAAACATTTGCCAATAGCTTCACATTTTCTCATCTGTGACAGTTTTGTAAAACAATTTTACTCTTTTTACTTAGCCTACATACTCCAAAATCAGATCATGTGAAACCCACCATCTCTTAACGCTACGAAACTTCAATGGAACATTTGGCACCTTTTGCTCCAATCAGCACAGGCATCCATCCAAAACGAGCCTCCATCAAAACGGGCGTGCACCTGGCGGGAGGGACTCAGGTAGGCGAAACAGGTAGCATCAAAAGTTTGCATACAGCAGAGCCGAGGACTGTATTGCAATTCTGGTTATTTTTGGAAGCTACACTACAGTTGATGTCTAATTTTCTCGTCACACGGAACGCTGGGGAAATACATTTAAGAACATTAAGAACTTTATTTTTTTGACAACGGACGCTGGATATTTCCATATTAGAACATTCACAGTGATAGGAAAGTTATGACGAAGAACATTCTCTCCACAGGTGCCATATAAAACCTGACCTTGCTGCGTTCAGCATGGGAGGCCTTTGGATTTCTCTGCACTTTTTAACGTTCGTAACAGTTACCTCACTGTTGGGTTTTGGGACTAAGGGGGAGATACCACCGAGACCCAGCACTGCTGCTTCTGTTCCCCCCGTCATTCCCAACAATGAAGCCCCCCAAGCTTTCCCTGATGAGAAATCTTATTTACCTGTGTTCTCTATGGATTATCCTCGCATACAGATTCCCTTCGAAATTACTTTGTGGGTGCTGCTGGCGTCTTTTGCCAAAATAGGTAAGCAAACAATATCTATCAAGTTAAGTTATTATTTATCTATTAAGTCACCTATGTGTGTGTATTTTGTCTGTTGCGAGGGCTAGATTTTTTTTGGACAGAAAATTTACTGTTTTATGAAGCTTGGTCGTCCTGGTCAGTGAACATTGATGCTATGTCCTTGACAATATTGTTCTGTGCAGGTGTGTCACAAAGACAAAGGTAGGCTACATGACGTGCGGGTAGTTCATTATCATGAATTGTTTACATAACTGGACAACATATTTTGTTGTATTATACAATATTTGTATTATTATTTTTATAAGTGAAAACTTAAGACCTTCATGTTAATAATAAAAAAAAAAATATTTTTTATTTATATAGCACTTTTCAAGCACAAAGCACAAAGTGCTCTACAGACAAACAAACAAACAAAACAAAGCAAAAAACAAAACAATAGTAATGATAACAACAATAATAATAGTAGTAATAATAATCATAATAAAAATGATAAAATAGTAAACTACCAAACTACAAGCACAAACTTAACTAAATATATATAAAAAAGAAAATAGAAAAGGTATACAGTATAGTACACAAGACAAAATAAACAAACAGAAATGATAATAATGATAATAAATTAGCAGAGACATGAGTGGAATCATTCACTATTTAAGGAAAGCAATTTTATATAAGTGGGTCTTTAGACTAGATTTGAAAACAGCCACAGATGGTGCAGATTTGATGTTATAAGGGAGGCTGTTCCAAAGCTTGGGTGCTCTAACTGCAAATGATCGGTCACCCCTAGTTGACAGTTTACTTTCTGGAACAACTAAAAGTCCCAGGCTGGAGGATCTGAGGGGCCGAGCTGGACAGTAGGGGGTTAATAAATATGTTAAATAGTCAGGTGCCAAACCATGTAATGCTTTATAGGTAATAAGGAGGATTTTAAAATCAATCCTAAAACTCACTGGCAACCAGTGAAGATTGGCCAGAACTGGGGTGATGTGTTCCCTAAATTTAGACTTTGTCAAAAGTCTGGCTGCTGAATTCTGAACAGTTTGTAAACGAGAGATGGAATGACGATTTAAACAGGTGAATAAGGCGTTGCAGTAATCAAGTCTAGATGAGACAAATGCATGTATAATTCTCTCTGTGTCCTTTAAAGAAAGCATTGATCTGATTTTGGAAATGTTTCTCAGTTGATAATAACAGGACTGCACAAGGAGTTTTACATGTTGGTCAAATTTTAAATCTGTATCAAATAAAACCCCTAAGTTTCTAGAAGTAGTCTTGTTATTTGAGGCTAAATTTCCAAGAAAAGTCTTAGCTTGATTATAGACTTTGTCAGGGCCAATGAAAAGAACTTCTGTTTTGTCAGAGTTAAGCTGTAGGAAATTCTGAGACATCCAGTCTTTCACATCAGCTATGCAATCCTGCAGTACAGTTAGCTTGTTAAGCATGTTTGGTTTGACTGAGAGGTACAGCTGTGTGTCATCAGCATAGCAGTGAAATGATATGTTATGGCGGCGAATTATGTGGCCTAGAGGTAAAATATACAGGGAAAACAATATTGGTCCTAAAATTGAACCTTGGGGAACACCGCAAGTAATAGCTGAGGTAGAGGAAGTACAATTACCTATTGAAACAAAACATTTCCTGTTGGACAAATAGGAGATGAACCAGTCCAAAGCAGGACCCGTTATGCCAACCCATTCTCTTAGTCTTCTAATTAAAATAGCATGATCAATGGTATCAAAAGCAGCGGTGAGATCCAGCAACACCAAAACAGAGTGCTCACCAGAATCAGCTGCCATTAGTAGATCATTGGTTACCCTGATAAGAGCAGTTTCAGTGCTATGCATAGGACGAAAACCTGACTGAAATTTCTCCAGGATGCTATTGCCCTTTAACACTTCAGAAAGTTGCATCAAGACCACCTTTTCCAGAATTTTGGAGATAAAGGACAATTTAGAGATTGGACGAAAGTTTTTTAGAATGGAAGGATCAAGGCCAGGTTTTTTTAGGGGCTGGACACTGGCTGTCTTGAAAAGGTCAGGGACACACCCTGAGGAAAGAGAATTATTTAAGATTGATAGCAGACTAGGGCCTATAGCACTAAACACTTTTTTGAGAAGAGTGGCTGGTAAAATGTCTAAAGGACTAGATGAAGGATTCATTGCTGCAACAATGTCAGTGAGAGTCTGTATAGAGATAGGTCTAAAACAGCTCAGGTTATTAGGGCAAGAAGGGGGGCATGGAACATTAGCAAGAGACATCGGAGATGGGATATTTGACCTAATATTAGCAATCTTATCAATAATAATAATCTTATCAATAAAGTTAAGTGAACTTGAGGCCCAAACTGTTTTCAGTGTCGTCCACAAAATCACAAGTTACAATTGTTCTGTATTATCAAGGTTTCCACGTTTATCACAAAATCACCATCTGGGTGCCAGAGTCCTGCCTGCTCATCGCGGTGGGCCTCATTGTGGGGGCCATCATGCACTCTGTGCACGAGGAGCCGCCAGCCGTGCTCACCAGCAACGTCTTCTTCCTCTACATGTTGCCCCCCATTGTGCTGGACTCGGGCTACTTCATGCCAACGCGGCCCTTCTTCGAGAACGTGGGCACGGTGCTGTGGTTCGCCGTCGTGGGCACCCTGTGGAACTCCATCGGCATTGGCATCTCGCTCTTCTCCATCTGCCAGATCCAGGCCTTCGGCGTGCAGGACATCAACCTGCAGGAGAACCTGCTCTTTGCCTCCATCATCTCGGCCGTGGACCCGGTGGCCGTGCTCACTGTGTTCGAGGACGTCAGCGTGAACGAGCAGCTCTACATTGTGGTGTTTGGAGAGTGTCTGTTCAATGACGCCGTCACTGTGGTGAGTAAGAGAACTCCAGACGAAAAAAAAGGCAGCTTCATGTGTTGTGATTGCTGAGGTCTTCTTTGTGTGTGGTCATTTTTCATCGTCTTTATGAGTATTTGGTGAAACTTCAAGGAACTGATGTGGTGCCACGCTGAATCAGTGGATGACCCTGAGAGGAGTATAAGGCTGAAGAGATGTCAGGACTGAAGGAGTGGAAAGGGAAACGTTTAGTAGATAGTAGATAGGCTCTGACTATTCGAACATCAGTGGTTTCTCTGAATGGGAACTTCAAGGTTTTGGAAATTGTTGGTGAAGCAGGTTATGGAAAGCTGAAACTGATCCCTGAAGAAGACCTGACCACATACTGGCGGTCGCACTTCATGTGTGTGTTTGATATTTCCAAAGCACAGTGGCTCTCAAAGATGACTGCATGAGTCTGCCTGGTCGTTTCAGTGTTTTTTTTTTAAGTTTTTCTTTTTGTTGTTGACTAGCCTGAAAGAACAAATCAGCCAGAGAGCAAATAACAAGTCCAAAAGTAGACAAACAGAGAGGTAAATGGGACAGAAAGGCAGAGGCTTGCGGCTACATGTTTTCAGGTCTGTTTATCTTGTATGCCAAACACGGTTTGTTGTCTCAATATGACTGAGATACAGTGTAATGTCCGTCAGTGTATTTGTCTATGACATTAGCGTGGCACCTGGGATTATTAACAGCATTAACCGCAATCTGTTCTCAATGGTAAAATTCCACTTAGGTGCCGGGCAAGAGTATGGTATTGTATGAGAGATAGTCAGATAATAGCAATCATGTCAAATCAATTTCACAGGCTTTCTCAGTATTTTCAAGGGCTATAATCAATCTTTGTCTACAGAAACATGATGAAGGTTGTTCGGTGAGAGGAATTCAGAGACCTGTTTGGAGACTGCTTGTTCGATACCTTTGGATAGGAAAGGTAGGAGTAAAGCAGGACGGTAGTTCTCAACTTGAGCAGGGTTAAGAGAAGTTTTCTTAAGTAATGGTGTTACCCGGGCCATTTTGAATGCTGTTGGAAATGTGCCAGAGGTTAACGAAGCATTGATCACGTGTGTTAGCTGGTGTGATAGTTGGGTTGATGGACTGAAGTAGGCTCATAGGTATGGGTACAATGAGCATGTGGTTGGACGGCTGCCCGTCAGGTGTCTCTCTCTCGGAGAGACTTAACATGATGGTTAAGATTGAAATCCATTTCTGTTGAATTTGCTTGCTCATATTAAAGCAGTGGCCTCATTCTTTTTTTTCCTGGTATGTATGTTTTCTCTGTTGGAGAAACTCCTCATATTGTTCTGTGTTGTTCACTTCACGCTCAAGTTTCAGTCATCGCCGTGGAATGCCTCAATAGGTATACAAACATCCTGGACTTTTAAGCTTGAGAGACGTCTGCAGACCACTCCAGACTCCGCTGTGTCTGTGGTGGGTAGTGTGTGGGTGGATCATGTGTGGTGCTTCTGTGGTGAAAAATAATGATGTTGGTCTGTGTACATATTTAAATGCCCAGTATTTCAGTTCTGTTTCTGTACTACTGTAGTACTGTCTGTTTAATTTGCCCAGTTCAGTTCTGGTTCTGTACTACTGTAGTACTGTCTGTTTAATTTGCCCAGTTCAGTTCTGGTTCTGTACTACTGTAGTACTGTCTGTTTAAATGCCCAGTATTTCAGTTCTGTTTCTGTACTACTGTAGTACTGTCTGTTTAATTTGCCCAGTTCAGTTCTGTTTCTGTACTACTGTAGTACTGTCTGTTTAATTTGCCCAGTTCAGTTCTGTTTCTGTACTACTGTAGTACTGTCTGTCTGTTTAATTTGCTTTTTTCAATTTCAGGTGTCTTCTTAAAGGAATAGGTGATGGCTAAAACCATTTGTGTCTTGGCCATGAAACCACAGGCTTTTCAGATGTTTGCAAGTGATCAATTGAAGTCTTTTCCCTTAAAATAACTCCCTAACACTCACAGAAATGTATTATCGGTAACCTCAGGAGATTAATCCCCCCCCCAGATCCAATGAAAATATATTGAAGACTGATGCCATTAAAGGAAATGTTGTATCTTTATGTGTCAATTGCAGTTGTCCAATATGGCTGGGTGATTGCTAGTGCAGCCTCAGCATTGTTAGGTTCTCTTTGCTTGACCAATGAATCAAGCTCAGATAGTGCCTAATCTGCAGCTCTACTTGGGTGAAACCCTTTTGTTTTGTACACAGTAGTTGAGAACAAGGGCAAACATCGGGCCGTGTACACCAGCAGGCGTGGCTGTCGCCGGGGAGCCAAGAGTTTCTGTGGGACAAAAGGGACAGAGGAGGACTAGAGTTGTGTTGGGGGAGAGTATAAACACTGCCACAGGGGACTAGAGCTGTGTTGGGGGAGAGTATAAACACTGCCACAGGGGACAAATAACAGCCTCTGTCAAGTCCTAACTTGACATAACTGGATCAGTTAAACTTAATTCACTTTGATTAGTTGAAATCAAGCAAAGAGTACAGAAGAATTCAGAATATGATCTACCCTGTAATTTAATGGCGTTCCTGTGAAGTATTTCTCAATGGGACAATGTTAAATTAAACACATGCACTT
The DNA here is from genome assembly GCF_046254945.1 of Alosa pseudoharengus. Lineage (NCBI taxonomy): Eukaryota > Metazoa > Chordata > Actinopteri > Clupeiformes > Clupeidae > Alosa > Alosa pseudoharengus. The sequence goes on along the minus strand of NW_027468718.1, from coordinate 42,959,420 downwards.
TGACAAAGTACAATAAACAATTAACATTTAAATGACTTTATTTAGTAAAACACATTTTGTTTTTAACAGGGAAGAAGAGATTAGGAAGTAAAACACATTTCCACTAATTCAGTATGATTGACAATAAATAGGGATATAAAATAAATCTAGGTTATTATTGTCTGGTTACATTGCTAATCGGATCATAAATGGCCACAGCAATTAAGATGAATGACCAAAGAATTTGTTGCTATTTGTTGGCATAGAACCAATCATGAGTGCGAAGTGGGGTGGGTATGGGACGCCAGATACCACTGTTAAGTGGTACAGTAGCCCTCTGGAGGCTAATTCAATAAAACACCCATGAAGGAAGGTGCCTGCTTGATAACCCCAGTGAATTGCTCTTGAAGGCGGTTCTGTTGTAATGTTTTCCCCCCACAAAAGTTGATTTGTCAGTGATTTTGTTTTGACAGTAAATAGGCTTGGTTGATGATAGGCTGCTGTGTGAAATCCCCTACCTATAGCACTAGGACAATAGACAATAGCCAATACATAAAAGACAATAGCCATACATAAAAATAAAGAAAACAACAACTGGGGCATGTGTTGGTGTGTAAGGCCATTAGTGACCTATGAACATTAGCAGCCTAAGACTAAAGGCCCATTCACACCAAGAACGATAACGACGATAGCTATAAATAAATATCGTTCTCGTTAATATGAATGACGACGTTCACACATAAACTATAACGATAACGAAATGAAGAACGATATCGTTGGGGATCATTTTCAGAGCGATTTTCAGAACGATCAGAACCCATTGAATTTTAACCGTCACATTCATTAACACAAGGAGAGACTTTGTTTATCGTTGTTCAGTGTGAACGCTTTTATCGTTATGGTTATAGTTATCATTAACGTTCTTGGTGTGAATAGTAGTTGGGTCATCTATAGCAGTTCCGTGACCGTGGAGAGCGAAGGTTCGTTTCTCACTAGATTTGTCATCTATAAAGGTTAAAGAAAAAAAATAGCCGGGGTGCCCCACACAAAAATGTGGGGACATTTTGTGAGAGCCCTATATCCAAAATGTCCAAAATATCCAATTTTTGGCTCTTTAAATGTCAATTTTTCAAAATTTTCATAAAGCTGTAATATTAGGCTCAAATGGAAGATCTGCTCAAACTAATTATTTATTTGAATGAACTAAAAAGATTCTCCATCTGAATCTGTTGAATCTCCACACTGACTCATTACACATTACATTACATTACATTTGGCAGACGTTTTTTTAGCCAAAGCGACTTACAACATGGTAAACAGTTTAAAGCTTTAGAACAATTCTTTCAACAATACTAGAACAATTTAAAACAATGTAAAAAAAGGTAGAGCACAATAAGAGTGAGTGCTGTTTTTATACAGTCATGTGTCAGTTGTAGTCCGGTGGTAAGTGCTAGAATTAGCTAGTTGTAAGTAGTGTTACGAGAGCAGATATTCTCTGAAGAGCTGGGTCTTCAGGAGTTTTTTGAAGATGGAGAGGGATGTCCCTGCTCTAGTAGGAACTGGTAGTGCGTTCCACCAACAAGGAACAACAAATGAAAAAAGTTTGGATTGACCTGAGCGTACCGGTGGCAGAGCTAGACGTCGTAAGTCTGAGGAGCGCAGCGGTATGAGGGCATTCAAGTAGGTGGGAGCAGAACCAGAGACTACTTTGTAGGCAAGCATTAGAGACTTGAATTTGATGTGGGCGGCCATAGGTAGCCAGTGTAGCTGGATGAGCAGCGGGGTAACGTGCCCTTTTGGGTTGTTTGTAGACCCGGCGCACTGTCGCGTTCTGGTCTGGATCATCTGAAGGGGTTTCACTGTGCAGGCTGGGAGACCTGTCAGGAAGGCATTACAGTAGTCGAGTCGTGAGATGACTATAGCCTGTACCAGGAGCTGGGTAGCATCTTGAGTCAAGTAAGTCTTGATTTTCCATATGTTGTAGAGTGCGAAACGGCTAGTTGGTTGTCGAGAACGACTCCTACATTTCTTGCAGCCCTGTAGGTATAACAGACAGGGAGTCAATTTTTATGTTGATGCCATGATGTATAGTAGGTTTAGCTGGGAGGACCAGCAGTTTGGTTTTTGAGAGGTTTAGCTGGAGGTGGTTTGCCTTCATCCATGTAGATATGTCTGAGAGGCAATCCAAGATCCATGCCGAGACCAAGGGGTCATACGGTGGAAAGGACATATAGAGCTGTGTGTCGTCTGCATAGCAGTGATATGGGAAGCCATGCGAACAGATAATCTGTCTCAAAGAGGTGGTGTAGATAGCAAAGAGAAGAGGGCCCAGCACTGAGCCCTGGGGGACCCCTGTGGTGAGATAGTGAGGTGCGGACAGCTGTCCAAGCCATGATACGTTAAACGAGCATTCTTTGAGGTAGGATTTAAACCAGGAGAGAGCAAAACTGGAGTTTCCCATGTTTAAGAGTATAGAGAGAAGGATGCGGTGATTAACAGTGTCAAAGGCAGCCAATAAGTCAAGTAGAATGAGTTCTGATGACCGAGCGGTCGCCTGGGTTCCTTTAAGTCTTCTATTACAGACAGCAGAGCCGTTTCGGTTGAGTGGCCCCTCTTGAACCCAGATTGATTTAGATCCAGAAGGTTGTTCGGTGAGAGGAATTCAGAGACCTGTTTGGAGACTGCTTGTTCGATACCTTTGGATAGGAAAGGTAGGAGTAAAGCAGGACGGTAGTTCTCAACTTGAGCAGGGTTAAGAGAAGTTTTCTTAAGTAATGGTGTTACCCGGGCCATTTTGAATGCTGTTGGAAATGTGCCAGAGGTTAACGAAGCATTGATCACGTGTGTTAGCTGGTGTGATAGTTGGGTTGATGGACTGAAGTAGGCTCATAGGTAGGGGTACAATGAGCATGTGGTTGGACGGCTGCCCGTCAGGTGTCTATCTCTCTCTCGGAGAGACTCCTCTCATCATCACTGCTACTCTCATCTGAGCAGTCATGAGGTGTGACTCAAAGAGTCATCATCAGGTGGGAGACGGATTGTACTCATATTCTTCAGTTTGTGCCATTTGGAAACTCTGGTCTGGCCTGCTGAATAAGTGTACAATCCATGTCCCACCTGATGATGACTCTTTGAATCTTCATATGGAAAGGACAAACTACCTTCATATTTCCAGCTCCATTACAACCTGCAAAAGCATCTTGACAATGGAAAGTGTCGACCTGTGCGTCACACCCCCTTGCCCCAGCAGCTCACACCTCATGAAAGCTCAGATGAGAGTAGCAGTGATGATGAGAGGGGTCAATGTGGAGATTCAACAGATTCAGATGGAGAGTGTTTTTAGTTAATTCAATAAATAAATCATAATAAATAAATAATAAAAAAATAACAGACATCTGATGACATACAGTATGTGTATGTTGTAATTTTACTGCCCATAACTGAACTCAGTGTGAGCAGAGCTTCCATTTTTCCATTTGAGCCTAATATTACAGCTCTATGACTATTTTGAAACATCAACATTTAAAGAGCCAAAAATTGGCGGCCATCTTGAATTTGAAGGTCAGAAATAGGTCAAATCAATAAATCTACATCATTTATGAATTTCTTGACCCAAATAGTCTCAAAAACCATGTGTAATGCAGCATTGTGGGCAAAACCATTAAAAAGTTCATATCCAGCTTGGCTTACGGCAGCCATATTGGATATAGGGCTCTCACAAAATGTCCCCACATTTTTGAGGGGCACCCCGGCTAATTTTTTTCTTTAACCTTTATAGATGACAAATCTAGTGAGAAACGAACCTTCGCTCTCCACGGTCACGGAACTGCTATAGATGACCCAACTATAGGCCTTAACATCTGCTTTTGCTGATAAAAACGGTAGCCTGCACTTCTCATAAACACTGGGAAAAACGAATAAATAGCTTAATAAATAACACATAGGCCTACTGCTCTATTCCCCGTAGCCGTAAGGCCCCATGGTCAGCTCTGTATGTTCAGTGCGTTCTGAAGAGAATAAACATTCAGGCACACCGGGTATAAACCCGTCTGCTGCAGACGTTGTGTGATCTATAATGGTAAGTTAAGGTGAGTGCTATGCTAGCACAGTCCCTAGCATTATTCGTAAATGAGTGAGTAATATGGCAGCATACTCGCTAGCTCATTTGTAAATTTAGTAACACGGTAACATATTTGCAGGCCTTTCTGTAGCTTAGAAAAGTTACCTGTGTAATCTCCTGGCAGCATATACTCTGCCTCAGTTGGCATTGCCCAACAATTTCCACAGGCACACTGCCTTGCGCGCGATTTGATTCACGCTGCTAAGGCAGCCTGGAGACCATGGAGCAAATTTTCGTCTGAGATAGGGAACCAATCACAGAACAGGGGGAAAGCAAGACGATGATGAGCTATGCACAGACGCATTTGATAGACATCCGTGGCACCCAAATAAACGGATCTGGGCATTTTTTTCAAATTGACCTCTCCAGAATAAGTCCCGCCTCCGTAACTTCCATATCCATCCAACTTCCGGGCATGGATTGTCTATGAGAAATAACATGGCGTTTCGAAATATCATACCGGTAAAACATCTGTAGGTAGCGAAGTTGAAAAAGCTGGTGGGCAGATTGGCCTACACACTTCTGCCATATAGTTTCCACTGGATTTTTTGATTGTCGGTGCCGTTTAAGTAGTATACTATAGACTATACTACTTAAACGGCACCGAAAATCAAAAAATCCAGTGGAAACTAGATCGCAGAAGTGTGTAGGCCAATCTGCCCAGCAGCTTTTTCTACTTTGTCACCTACAGAGTTTGACAGGTACGATCTTTCAAAACGCCATGTTATTTCCCATAGACAATCCACGCCCGGAAGTTGGATGGATACGGAAGTTAGGAGGCGGGATATATTCTGGAGAGGTCTATAGAGAAAATGAACATTTGGTTCCCAGACCATGTCTCATTGAGAAGTGGTGGCGCTAGCCAGGCTACAAGCACACCTATATAATAATTAAAATAATAATAATAAAAGCTAATCAAGTGCTGTGAATCTAGTGAAGTTTCAAATACAAGCAAATGTTAAATATTGTAAAAAGACTGGCTTTGTCACGAAAAATTACATTATGTTTACTTCGTAACAGGCTGAACAGGGTAAAGGCTAATAGCCAAGACTAATTTGGCACGTAGGAGAGATAGCAAATACATTGATTTAAAAAGTTAACAGACCATTTAGAAACTACTTGCAGCATTCGTGAAGGTGTTTCTGCAGGTGGCTCCTCTTCATCTTGATCTGGGTCGAAAATGTTGGGCTAGAGTGCGCCTCTGTATTCTGTCATTTTCACCCAAGCAGTGGAGATTTTCACGTGAAGAAAACGAACAGCGTAAACATCTGACGGGTGGGCGTGGCCAGCAGTAGCTTATTTGCATAAAAGTGACAAAGTCCTTAAACGGCCCATTCTGAAAGGGACTGAAGCGGGCAAGAATAGAGGCTGCAGAGATCTCTTTATGTGAGATTGATTTTGTGCAAAAAACTTTATGAACATGTTTTGTATAGCCCATAGACCTATTCTAAAAAGAGGTATAATATGTCTCCTTTAACTTCTCCGCAGTGTATATTTAAAAAAAAAACTGCTGAACCATGTGTGTCTGTTTGCTCGTTTGTGTCAGGTGCTGTATAACCTCTTCAACCATGTGGCTGAGTTGCCAGTGGTGGATGCCCCTGATGTGTTTCTTTGCCTGGCGCGGTTCTTTGTGGTGGGCCTGGGAGGAGTGCTGTTCGGTTTCCTGTTTGGCGTGGTGGCCGCCTTCACCACGCGTTTCACGGGGAGGGTGGGCGAGATCGAGCCCCTCTTCATCTTCATGTACAGCTACTTGGCCTACCTGGTGGCCGAGTTGTTCTCCATCTCCAGCATCATGGCGTGAGTAGTGGTCAAGTGATGTTTGGCAACAGACACAGACACAGAAACAGACACAGACAAACTAGCCATGATGTTTCACTACCGGTTAAAAGTTTGTAAACACATTGGTTTATGTAGTATGTTTGTAATGTTTATGTGATGCTTGGACTGTATGAATGAACTGTATTCTGTGTGTTTGAATTTCCTTTCCTCCATACACTCATACACACATTTACATACACCTTAAGACACATGCCTACAATGGCACCAGGGACGGATCATGGCTTGTGCCAAGTGTGCACGTGCACAGGGGCCCTCAGCCAATGGGGGCCCTCGGATTTAAAAAAAAATTGCCATGAATTTAGGCTTGATTATGCCCGGTGCTTCTGTCTGTTAATTTGCAGCACAACTGAATGGTGTTATGGAACCGCGGACCGAAAGAAAAATAAACTAAATGTTTTCCTGATCAATAAATACTTCTTAATTCATAAAATATAGAGGCATAACATTAGGTGGAAGTGGTAGGCTATGAGTGCTCATTCAATGTGTATGCGTGTTTGCGAAAGTGAAACTGACCCACTCGTCGGTAGGTGAATGAAGTGGATTCCTGCAATGTTCATGAAAACAGCATAGCGATTGGATAGCCTAATAAATCGCGACTTGTTGTAGGCCTAACAGTAGCTTATATCGTAGCAAATAGCCCATGGCGATGCCGATGACAGATAGGCCTACACTTATTTCACTCGTCTCGCTGGAGTGAGCGCATAATGTGGGCTGTTGCGCAAAGAAATTAATTAGGGAGATGATCTGCATCTCCATTTACCAAACGCTATAGTTTTGCTAACATCTCCACTGTTAACGTGAAATATGTCTCCATGCAAGGTAGTGTCAAGCAGCAGTGAAGTGAAAACCTTATCATGCAGGTAGCCAATGTTCACGTCACCTGAGTCAGACAGAAAACGGGCCCTGCTTGCTCTGTTAAAGTTTGTATGCCCCTTCCAAACTGCGTTAAAAGGGTATATTTAACAGCCAGAATTTCGAAATTTCAGAAACGTTTTCTGAGACACCCCCGAAGCCCCCGTAATATGATCAGCACCACCTCTCACAAAATACTATCAACGTCCCTGCTACCGGTCCGTCAGATATGACAACTGTGTCCGGTCCGTTTAGTGAAAAATGTTGCTGTAGACTGTTTGGACAGCAAAGGGAGATTACAGCCTAATAATAAAAACAGCTGCTGGAATTAATTTCTGTGTGGGCCTGAGTTATAATATATGACATAATGTACTACATTTTCATTGTGTGCACCAGCCTGCACAGCGACAGCAAAGAGAGAAGCGCTGGCGCGCGTCGCGGTCAGGGGGAGGGGGGGGCTTTTTTGGTGGCCCATATTTGTTTAATCCGTCCCTGGTTGGCACACACTACCAAGCTCAAATACTTCAAGGACCACAATGGAAATAAGCCTTGTGGCTTTATTGTGTTTATCCTTTTGACTGATAATGTACAAAGACATTTTTTTACTGCAACCAAGGATACAAGATGACCTCAAGAAACAGAGATCTATGTGAGTTTTTCCTTAAGGTGGTTGAGAGAATGCAGTCATCATAGCAAAAGTTGGCTGCTCTGAAAGCCTAAAATAAAACATTTTGCCTTGTTTACCAAATAACCTCACATGTATTGATTCATACTTTTGAGTTGATCTACAATGTAAAAATAGAAAACCCCTTAGAAAAGCAGATGTTTCCAAACTTCTGACCGGTATAGTGTACTGTCCAAACGCTAGCCAGTAGGGTAAAAAAGTCCTAGCATTAACTGCCTGCCTCCTAAATGTAGCGTTGCAGCATTGCAGAGTTTTACATCATATCCCAAACCCTGTAAACCATTTTGATTCACAACCTTATACATGTCTTTTTGGTTCTTGTGGGTCCACAGTATAGTGACCTGTGCTCTGACAATGAAATACTACGTGGAGGAAAATGTGTCCCAGCGTTCCTGTACCACAATTCGCCATGTCATCAAGATGGTGGGCACTGTGTCGGAGACTTTGATTTTCTTCTTCTTGGGCGTTGTCACCATAACAACGGAGCATGAATGGAACTGGGGCTACATCTTATTCACCCTCCTCTTTGCTGTTGTCTGGCGAGGCCTAGGTAAGGTGTGTGTGTTTGTGCGTGTGTGTGTCTGTGTGTGTGGGTGTGCCTTTGAACTTGATATCACATTTTGTGTTGTTGGTTTTTCCCTCAGGCATTTTGGTCTTGACTCAGATTATTAACCCTTTCCGCACCATCCCTTTCAACCTAAAAGACCAGTTTGGTCTGGCCTACGGTGGCCTGAGAGGAGCAATTTCCTTTGCCTTGGTTTTCACCCTTCCAGAAACCGTTGTCCGCAAGAAACTTTTCATCACAGCCACTATTACCATCATCATTTTCACAGTTTTCATTCAGGCATGTACACATATTTTCAAAGTGTCAAAGTAAAGTGTAAGATTTTCCCGTTTACCTTCAGAATAGATAGTTGTAAATACATTGTGATGTTTTAGAGCAGTGATAAGAATGTATTTGTAAAAACAGGACATGCAACACTCTCTCTGTACTGTAATACTATTTTGTGTGCTAAAAAAAATCTCTGAAGAATGTTGACATAACATTTGTGAAAATCACTCATGTCAAGTGCCTTAATCTGCTGGATCCAAACAGGGGATCAGTATACGACCTCTCATTGAACTGATGAACGTGCGTAAAACCAACCGTAACCTGGACACCATTAATGTGGAAGTCCACACAAGGGTAAGCTCCCTCACACAAACATGTCATGTCAGACGTAGGTCTTACCATACTCTGTCATTTGGAAGTATCAGGTTCAGTGGGGATTCATGCATTTAATACCTCTTTGCTAAGTGCAGTTTCAACAATGTGAGTGTAGGGGCAGTTTCTGAATTTTGTTTCTTCTAGAGACTTAAGTCATTGATGCAAGACTTCTTTAAAGTTTAAACTATTTAGTAATGTTAAAAAGGACATTACAGATATTCTGTAGCAACTTAAAGATACAGAAATATAAAATTCTGTCTAGTCACAGTCAAAGACTCTACTTCTAATGCATCACTGTCAGTTCTTACCGCTCTAAGGGACGTCAGGCAGCTGCCTGTAATAAGCAATAACAAATATGCAAATTTAAACATTGCAATTTTACAAACACACAACAATCATTATTTATATATAGACATTACAAACTAAATAATTTTACATTCATTTACATTGTGGCTCTAGCAATGAGAATTTTTACAATGTCAAATGAAATCTCCTGACCCCTAGTGTCTTTTGCTATCCTACGTCTCCTCAGCTTATGGAGCATACCATTGCTGGCATAGAGGACCTGTGTGGACAGTGGAGCCACCACTACTGGAAAGACAAGTAAGAGCAATGTCTCCACACGGCTTTCCTGACTCATTGTTTTGGAGAGCTCTGCAGAGGCCCTGTCTTCAGGTGTCAGCTTTCAGCGAGGTTTAGTTAGAGAGTGAGGTGAAAATGAGGTGGTGTGGGGGAATGTGGTGTCATATGTTTACTTTATTGACTTCCTCCTTGTATGGCCTGCTTCTCCATGCCGCCTCTCCATCTCCCTCCCCACCGTTGTGTGAGAACTGGCAGAACTGGTTAGGTTTGTCTGGACACTTCCCTGATTATGCTCTCCCCGTGCCGGGGGCCATGTGTGGTGGCTGTGTTACAGAAGACCTATGTATCATAGTATTATCAGGAAACATACATGTATAAAGACAGGGCTCGCAGCAGCAGTGCTGCAGCAGTGAGGTTCCTGGTGTGAATTCAAACACGCAACCATGATGCAGTAGTGATGGAGCAGAGACAGAACACACATACTGTAATGGACCATGCAGTAAGCTATCTGTACTCGCAAGGTTTTGTCCATTTTAGAATTTCTTTTTCTGTCCCTTTCACTGTACTTAAACATTGACTCTACCCCTCTAGGTTCATTAAATTTAATAACCGCGTTATCCGAAAGATCCTGATCCGGGACAACCGAGCTGAGTCCAGTATTGTAGCACTGTATAAGAAGCTGGAGCTTCAGAATGCCATGGAAATCCTGGATTCAGTCACTCCCGATTTCAGCGATATACCATCAGATGCATTGCTACCGTATGTAGTCCCGTTCACACTTTCAAGTGTGCTGAAATCTTTAATTGCTGTGTTTTTCATGCACTTAAGGACATGGAAAATGCCTCTCCTGTGATGTTTGTTTTAAATATTTGTCTTCTGTTTCACCCAGTGACACAAAGCCTAGCAGCAACTCCAAGAAGAAGTTCCTGGCTTCCGATCTCCGAAACATGCATGACATTCTCTCCAAGAACATGTACAAGATCAGACAGAAGGTGAGGCAGCAATCCAGTGCGTTCCCTTAAGCCAAATATTGTAAACCATTTTAACTGTTAAATAGCCCTTCACTCAGATGACACATCTCAGTGTTTCATTGGTGTTCATATCAGCGAGTATCAGTATCAGCCATGCCCTGCTCTCTCTCTCTGGTTTCTCTGCCACTGTTTTGAGAAGCACAAAAGCAGGGCTCCTTGAGCACCCTGGCTCCAGTAGTTTTCCACTAATTATCTAATCTGCTGGAACGCTGTACCCAAGACCAGGCGTAAGCCTGTTCACCATCCACTCCTTAGCACATGACACTGCAGAACACAGGCATGGGGGCAGGTGTAAGGTGTGTGTGTCTGTGGGCATGTGTGTGTGTGTATGTGTGTGTATGTGTGGCTTTGCGTTCTGACATTTGCAACAGAAGCCAGGTGAAAAATCCCTGTGACCTATATCATGGTGCCATGCTCCACTTCCTGTAGCTGTCGGCGGGGCTGATTGATGACCAGTGAGTTAGCTGGACTGGGTCTGTGAGCTGTAAGTCCTCCTAATAGACTCCCGTGTTTGTTCTCTTGGGAGTTTACGATGTGTGAAGAGCCTGGCAGGTCGTACGAGGTGAGACCTTAGACGTGGGAGAGACACAGGAGACGTGGCCCAGATAGCTGAACTGGGATTGTCTAATCTGTCATAACCACAGTTGGGCTTCTGTGGATGCCTGGACGCATTTGAGTGGCTTGGAGAAATGTATTGGAGAAATTAGTGGTCAAATGAAATGGCCACGCCCTAGCAATGAGTGGTCATGAACAAGCCCATGTAAAACTGGAACAAATTCTTAGTCCTGAAATGGAGAATGATAAGAGTAGAATATTCTCCAATAGAAATGGAGAATAGAGGTGCACATGTCACATATCTGTTCTGTATTTTTGGTGTTTTTTAGACTGTTGCATATACCAGCAAGTACTCCATGCCCAATGACTCCAAATCCAAGGAGATACTAATCAGACGGCATGCCAGCATCCGGCGAAGTCTTCGTCCTGGGAGCCTCCAAGGCCCGGTAAGCTTGGAGAATCTGGGAGCATTTCTGAGGGCTTTTTAAATGCAAAACAACTTGCACTAACTTGGTTTGCATAGGCAAAACAACAGTGCATATTAGGGCCTGAGACTGATGGTAACACCAGAACACATTCATATATTTAGTGTAGTTAAGTATTGAAAAGAAAAGTAGCCATCAATCAGCTAGACCTCAGTCCTTTATGGTATGGATGGTAAGTTGAGGCAAATAATTTGGTGTTCAAACTGTTTTGGTTTATCTTTAGGAGGAAGTTTGCTCCTTTACTTTGGTCTACCATATCCCTCCATCTCTCATCATCTTTTCTCCTCTCATTCTTACTCCCCTTTTCTCAGGATGTAGCGAGATCACACAAGTATCTTTCCCTCCCAGCTGGGCAGAATCTGGATTCTAGATTCCCTCCAAAGAGAATGAGTCATGTTGGTAGGTGCTCTTTGTGTTGGATCAGTTTTCTATTGCCATCTAGTGGTCAACTTAGGTAACACTACACAATTGGACAGCCTGAAACCCCATGGTATAAGTATATAAGTATATTCTCTTTTGATCCCGTAAGGGAAATTTGGTCTCTGCATTTATCCCAATCTGTGAATTAGTGAAACACACACAGCACACAGTGTACACACAGTGAGGTGAAGCACACACTAATCCCGGCACAGTGAGCTGCCTGCATCAACAGCGGCGCTCGGGGAGCAGTGAGGAGTTAGGTGCCTTGCTCAAGGGCACTTCAGCCGTGCCTACTGGTCGGGGTTCGAACCGGCAACCCTCCGGTTACAGGTCCGAAGTGCTAACCAGTAGGCCACGGCTGCCCCATGTGCCCTGGTGAGTGTGTGAGGGCGTGCGCATGTTAAGGGGAGCATATTTACCAGCGACCTCTTGCTTTCTCAGGTGATGGTGACACCATGTCAGAGATTGGATACCCAGCAGTCAGGGCCCGGTTCGGCCGGCCACAGCGGTCCTCTTCCAGCGGCGGGATGCCCCTGCACAGGCTGGACACCCTGAAGGAGGCCCCCTCGTCAGTCAGCGTGGTGGACGAGCAGCAACCGCTCAGGGACAGCCATAACCGTGGCAACGCCCGCAGAGCTCCTCAGCTGAGCCCCACGGCGCCAGGCCCTCGTCTGCCTCTTCCCCACCGGCGGAACGGCTCTTCCGGCGACTACGATGGCAAGGCCAGAGGCGCCGTCGAGGAGGAGGAGGAGGAGCGGCAGCCACTGTCTTCCCCTCCAGCCTGGGCCCTTGAGGCCCAGGGGCAGCATGAAGAGCAGGAGCAGGAGCCTGGCAGGGGTCGGCCGCCACAGCTCAGGCCTCAGTGGAAGCCACGACGGCAGCAGAGGCCCTGAGAGAAGCCCACAGGCCCTGGGACAAACAGCAGGACTGCACAAGGGGTCATGAGAGCGTCCACTATGTGAAATGGGCTGCTTGCCCCAAAGGAACCTTCACCAGTTGCGTTATTTATGTTTTCTCGCCAAATGGAGTACCCCTACATACCTTATGGCTGTTCCCGTTTTGTATCTCAGTACTTCCACATTTCTTCCAATTTTAGTAATTTTCTTCTTTTTAAGAAAAACTTTACTTTTTTACTTTAATTGACTTTTTATGGTAGAATGTTCGCTTTGATTGAAGCTCTCTGCATAGACACTGTTGTAATATAGTAAATTGTCGAAGACTGATTTTAGATGTATCTGTCTTTAATACAGGCAAACCTGATGTTCCAGGCATCTCTATGGAAATAGAATAGTCTGCTTGATGTTGAGGGCAGGTTATTAGTGTTGAGTAGGGTGTATGGAGTCAATATTTTAATGTGGTGTAATAAAATGTAAATAATGCAGGACTTTAAATCTGTGCAACAGTATGCATTTATTGGCCACTTATGTTTGATCACCAAGATAAGTCACACGAGTGAAATACATAAGTATTATAGATCCATTGTGGGGATGCACAAAAGCAAGAATTAAGGCGCGCGTGTTGTACCTGTATTTATCACGTCACTATCAGACCACCATCTTGCCCATCGGGTCAATGACACTTTGCAGAGACTTGAGAGTCGTGTTTGAAACTTTTAATTTTTCCATCGTCAAACTGGAATAATTTATAACGGCGCACTAGGATTTTCAATTATTTCTATTTTTCATTAGGTTCTCATTACTTTACTCATATGCATAAACCAAACGTAATAAATAGACTTTGATACTGATAAATAACTATCAAGTCAATAGATAGTTGAGAGTTTCTATGTCTGAAATGATTATACAGAACTACAAGTAATGCAAACGTCCATTACAAAACCAGTGCCATCTTGCTTAAAATTGCTATAGATCAATCCCATAAAATTCCTGAAACTCAAGGATTTTTCTGGAATAATGTAGTGGATTTTAGAGAAAGGGCAACACAGGCTTTAATGTGGCCTGCAACCTGTAAACTTAAAAAAAATAAAAAGTGGTCAAAACATGGAATGGAATTCATAAGAATGTGTTTGTGTTTTTTTCTTAATGCCGCCCCATTCGAGGGAGATGTCCTCTTCCTTAAACCTGCTTGTAAGACCGTGTGCCGTGGCGTCTCTAGTCTGGGTGGTTGATGTCTCCTGTTTGCTAGTGCTGCTGCAGGCTCTCGCTGCCCGTGGTAAGAAGAGGAGCAGGCAGCCATGGCTTTTTTTCAGCACAATGATGTCATCACTCTGAGACGAAAAGCCATAGACAGGCAGCGCGAGCCCCTTGTCGAAGCTGACCCTGCGATTCTTGTCCAACATTAACACTTAACACTTAAGTCCAACTCCTGACAGTGCTGCTGCTGCTGCCGCTGCTGACAGAATGGACTCTTCTCTCCGAGATGGGCTTCGTATCCACGGCGTAACACCTGTAAGGCACACACACACACACACACACACCCTGGCGCACCACTCGCGTCGGCTCAGTTCTTGTTCTTGGTCCTTTCCTTGTGGGCGGCCGAGTCCCACTTGGGGATGCGCGCCATCAGGAGGCCCACGGCTGCCATGGCCAGCACCACGCCCAGGCTGGGCGGCCCGCACGGGCTCAGCTCCTGCGCCAGGCCCGACAGCAGCGGCGCCAGCACGCGCCCCACCGCCGTCACCGACTGCCCAGCGCCGATGAGCGTCCCGCTGGCCCGGGGACCTCCCGCTCCACGCCGCAGCTCCAGGTCGGTGATGCACGTGCGGCCGATGGTGGTGGAGATGGCGAAGAAGGTGGAGGTGAGCAGCACCTGCCAGACGCTGGGCGCCGCAGCGTACAGGAAGATGAGCGAGCCGGTCAGCACGGTGGAGTGCAGCAGCAGCGCCGACATGTCCTGGCCGTAGAGCTGCGTGACCGGCCCCACCAGGCAGCCGGCCAGCGCGCCCAGCATGCTGCTGTAGCTGATCAGGTAGCCCGTCACCTTGGGCTTCAGCTGGAAGCGCTCCTCCATGGCCAGCGAGAAGTTGCTGTAGTACAGCATGATGGCCACGGCCATCAGCAGACGCACCAGGAACACGTCCCACATGTCGGACGAGGCCACGTGGCGGATGCGCGCCACCATGGACGAGAGCTGCCGCCACGCCGGCTGCAGCAGGGACACCTCGGCCCAGCGCCACCTTCGGCCGCGGTGGGCCGCTGGGCAGGAGGAGGAGGAGGCTGTGGAGGCCGGGTGGGAGTGGTGGTCGTGGTTGTTGTGGTGGTGGTGGGGGTGACAGAGGTGGTTGTTGCTGTCGGAACAGTTGTGCTGGCTGTGCTTCACGCCGTCGTAGGCCCGGCTGGAGCTGCTGGGGCTGCTGTTGGCGTTGGTGTCGGTGCGATGGCTTGGCACCCCGCTCCACGGCAACATCCACACCAGGCCTAAGGAGAGGAAGAATTCATCATTGAGCAGACTCATCAATGTGTGCGCTTATGTTTTGGTCCATGGTGTTAAATTAGCAAATTGATTTTGCTTATCCGTTCAATTAGCTGCAGTTAAACTTAAAAGACTTTACACTTCACCTATCATTCCAATTAGGGCCCTTATGTTTGTGCTTGCCTTAAAAACCTTTGACTGTGCATCACTTCCTGTTCCTTGGACCAATAGTGTTGCAGAACATAGATTTTTTAACTAGATTTGAAAACCTAGAGCATAAAATGACTAACAGTCATCTATCCTATTCACCACTTACTGTATCATGGCATTTGTCTCCCATTTCGAGGCGTACTCCATCCTCTCCCTTTCCCTGTAACACTCACCGGCGTTGAGGAGGAAGATGGCGGCGCAGACGAAGGAGGAGGTGTAGAAGCCGCCCTCATGCTCGGTGAGGTAGCCGCCCACCACCGGGCCCAGGATGAAGCCCACGCTGGAGGCCGCGTTGAAGTGGCCCATGACCAGCGGCCGCTCCGTCTCGGACACCAGGTCAGACAGCAGCGCCCGGCAGATGGACAGTGAGTGTTTGAAGAGCCCTAGGAGACACACACACACACACACACCAAATAGCATCAGTAATAGCAACACATTTCTGGTTCAAATGTTCAAGAAATCAAGAAAATGCATATATTTAATCTAAAATAAGACATACTTAACTTGTACCAAACTATGTTTGCGATCATTAACTCATTTTCTATAATCATCCACTGGGTGACGAACACACATTGAAAGCACTCTTCATAAGAGGTGTTGTGGTGTTGACTGAGTGAGCAGTGAGTTTAGTCCAAATAAGGCAATGGCACTAATTCTGACCCAGAGACAGCCTGCTGCCTGATGGCTGTACATGTTACCTACCCACAGGGATGCGGGCCAGCACAAACAGGAAGATGCTGCTAGACATGCCCAGCAGTGCGTAGCCCAGGGCGCTCAGCAGCAGGCAGGTGAGCAGAGAGTGGCGCCGGCCTACAACATCACTCCAGCTGCCCTGCCGACCACAGCAACACAGCACGCCGTTAAACAGGAGAGAGACTACAACACGTATAGCTAATACACACGCATAATGTATATTAGCTATAAGATACTATAGTGTATACTAGCTGTAAGAAACTATACATGTATAGTATAAGAGACTATTCATGTATAGTTTATACTGTCTGTAAGATTATAGTGTCTAACTGCAAGAGGCCATACATGTATACTGTGTATACCATCTAGTACTGGAGACTATACATGTAAAGTTTATACTAGCTGTAAGAGACTAATTATAATAATAATAATAATAATAATAATAATAATAATAATAATAATAAGCTTTATTTGTATAGCACCTTTCATACACAGAATACAGCTCAAAGTGTTTTACATTTGGAGCATTTAGCACAATAATAGAGAGAAAAGAAACAAACAAAGCAGTAAATAAAACATCAGAGATTTAGAATTAAATAAAAATGACATTTTAAAAGTGATAGATACAACAACACATACAATACAATTAATGCAGTGAAAATAGGAATACCCTGTAAATAGCAGTACAATGTAAAATAATGTGAAGATAGGCTACAAGATAAAATAAAAATAGGTTACAAGGAATAGTGAAAATAGGTTACAAGATAAAAGTGAGTTAACTACAACCTCTCATATACAGGTATGTTTTCAGATCATTTTTAAAAATGTTTAATTTGCCTGTTTGATGTACAGAGGCAGGGTGTTCCATAGCTTTGGTGCATAATGGATAAAAACAGCTTCTCCGCTTTGCTTGTGGAGCACTTTGGGCACAATTAAAAGATTAGCATTGGAAGATCTAAGGTTCCTTTGAGGTTGAGAAGATATTAAAAGATCAGAGATATATGAAGGTGCTATGCCATTTAGAGCTTTGTAAATCAATAACAGAACCTTGTGTGGAGGCTATCCTATAAGCCTCGCATGGATGGCATGGTGTTCTCAACGCGTAGCAGAAAGAATCCTAGGTCCAGGCATTGGCTCTCTTTGGGTGGTGTTCCCGTTTATTATGAATGTATCAAAAATGTATTACATAAAATGGTACTTTGCCCAGTGCTGATTAAAAAAGTGCTGTTGTGCTAAAATAAATTGCTGTGGCTTGCTGTCGGTGGAGTGGGTGCTCACGGCTACGGTAAGAACCGTGTGTTCCCCGCCATCCACACCTTTGCCTAATTGATTGCCACACCTGTAAATATACCTAATTTCCAGTGACGTGCCACACCCAGTGTAATACTCCCCCAAGTGGCTAAAATAAGTAATAACTAAATTAACCTAACTAAAAGGTGGATATAAATGGCTCCTACACCTTGACTACACGCATAGTGTATACTAGATTATACATGTATAGTGTACATACATGAACCCACTGACCTATTATATGACTAAGTTTTGACTTCCTTGGGAATGTGCACTTAATGTACCTACTTATGCACTTAAATTGGATCTATATCATTATAAAATTCTACCTCAGTACAGGTCAGATGACCTGTAATGCAGTTTAATGAAGCAGCATAAGTCTTTTTGACAAAATTAGTCTCAGCTTCTTTAGTTGCAATTAAAGGGAATGTCCCATTATAAACAAACACAAGATGTGAGAATGTATCCTCATTGCCATGGCGGAGAGAGAATGCATGGTTAATTTGGGGAAGCAAACCAGACACAGAACCGAGAGCATAATTGTTTAACAACTGCTAATTCAGAGGTATTTAGAAGATGATCAATACAAATAGAGTGTGTTGTTGAGGTCTGACCTGGACTAGGCACCTTCCCTAATGGGACAGTGCTGCCAAAGTTGACTGAGTGGATTATCACTGAGGGTCTCAAGCTAGAGCTGGCCTTCAACCTGCCTCAGGCGCCTGCATCTAGTGTCTTTAGTTAAAAGGCGGATTAATAATCCAGCATATTATCAGGCATGAAATGAGGAATTCCGCAGTTTTGTCTTGGCGAAAGGCGTCTGTGCTTCGTCTCTCATTATGTGGAGGTATGAATGGCACACACACACACACACACACACACACACACACACACACACACACACAAAAATATTCAAACACACTCCCTCTATCCCTTTTCCTCTCTTTATCACCCACACACACACACACACACATACACACGCGACATTATGGCATAATGAAATCAGGACCAATTGAATTTGCTATGTTCTCCCTACAGCCCGCGGGGAAATCATAGAGACCTGGCTGTTCTGTCTCCGTGCTAGGCAACAGCGGAGGACAAACGAGTCATTCTCCTTTTAATTTGCCTTGTGACCCCGACGATCTAAACCAATTTTGGGGTGGGGAGGCTGGGCAGGATAGAAGCTCTCTCCACCCTGTGAGCCACTCCCCTTAGAGGAAGCTAGGCCAAAAACATACAGTGAAGCTGCTCTTTCTTTGTGGAGAAATGTAATCTGCAGTATGCAGCCTGTCCTCAGAATTTGATTGAGGTATACACGATCAGAGCCATACTTGTTTACATCACCGTCAAGACTTTGGAGCCAGCGACAAAACATAGTGGCCCGAGAGCCCTTATGATCGGACTGGATGTCTACATGTTTGTTTGTGCACGGGTGTGTGACTTGACTGTAAGAGTAGAGGATGCCAAACCAACCCAGGTTTCCAGATAAACTACACCTGGCCTACATTCCCAGCTCAATAGCCTCTATGGTAATGTGATCATAACATTACCTATACAGGCATGCCCATTGCAATTATGCAGTGAGAAACACTTACCACTACTGTGCTGGAGAATAGCTGCAATACTCCATACGTGGACCCTGTGGTGGGGGATGAAGAGGAGAGAGAGGTGGGTAATGTGGTTATATAAGCAACTGTACACACCACGCAGACGTCATTCCAAATATTAAATATGATTAGCCGCACACGATATGCACCCCGGCAGACTTCACTGGAAACCTTGTGATGACAGTGAGCAAGGGAAGCTTAACTAAATCAAAAGATGTTTTCTGGACAGAGAGTGATATTTGATTCTGAACAAGGTGCTGTCAATTTACAATTTACAAAACACTCCCTTGATGGACACAGTGGGTGAATGTGTTTGATGCGGAGCTGGCCAGTGCTAGCTGAGAAAACATGAAATAGTAGGCCTGCTGTCCAGAGGTGAGGGCTTTTAATACTGTAGGTTGCTGATTTCTTTAGCCTCCGTAGGCAGGTTGATAACACATACCTACGATTCCGGCGACAGTGGGACTGGCTCCCAGGTACTTTACATGATGACTCAGGAGAGGGATGATCATGCTGACCCCAAACAGGTCCTGTGGAGACAGCCAATCAGGGGTGAGAAAGAGAAATGTACTAAGGGCGGTGATGTTGAGATGCTCAAGGTTTGACTCTGATTGTTTCAAAGTTGGAAAATGTTAAAAAACCTGCATTGATGGGGTACATTATGGGATACACAGAGTGAATGTGTGTTTTTATATACACAATAAAAATGAAATTCTGTGAATAAAAATGAACAAAACCTAAATTTTCAAATCGACTGTCTGTCATTTATATGAGCCACGTGTACTGTTGGGATGGAGTAGTAAAGCACATAATTGCAATGGGTAACAGGAAGTCATTGTACAGTAGGAGACACCAATGTGGACCAGTGAATGAGAAGTTAAGTTCTCATTAATGAATGAATGAAGCAATGTGGACCAGTGAATGGGAAGTTAAGTTCTCATTAATGAATGAATGAATGAAGCAAAAAAGGTCAATGTCTGTTACCCCTCCGAGGCACAATGGTCTTAGAAATGTATAGATAATCTGCACATTCAATCTATTTCTGTATTTTAGATGTTTCTGCCAACCAGAGTGACACAACAAATGAAATGGGACAAACTAATAAGGCAAAGATAGGAGGTTGTAGGCTGAATGTCATAGCTGGTTGTCTCTCCCTGCTCTGAAAGAGGTGACAGGTATAGGGGACAATAGTGACGCGGGCAGGGGGAGGGTGTCTAGCATCACACAGCAAAGGCTTCAGCCTTTACAACCTCAGAAGCTGTTTAGCAGCATTTTTCAGACCATCTCTGCAGTCTACCCAGCCAGGGACTTGATTAAAGTCACACTGTAGCTCTACCCGTGTCACGGCACTTTCTATTAAACTAACAGTTTAATGCTGGGCATAGCTACTCTAGAATTTGCACAGGGAACAAAGACATTGGGTTGATGTGGTTGTGTGGGTGTGTGTCAGTGTTGGTGAGAATCAAGGCTTTCAGATGGTGTTTCAGATGGTTTCAGGGGGTTTCCCTCAAATATGCTGCTAAGGCAAATAGGAACAGTGGAAACCTGGAAGGAAAACCTGTGACAGCAAATATATTTATCTACACCCCTATCTTTTTATCTATAGGCTACTAGTGTAGATACTGTGACATTACGCTATAACAACAGCAAACAGTTTAATAATGGACTTCTAAACACAAAGCAAGTATATTCTGTGGCAATGAAATACACATTACTGTATACTCCACCCTTTTGCCAACATGTTTGCCTAAAGCCAAATTGACTTGTATTATAATATGTGTGTGTGTGTGTGTGTGTGTGTGTGTATGTTACTCAATACACATGCGTTACGTTACGAGGCACATCAACACACTTTTAATGTGAAATCAACCTTAAGGACCACTCTAGCTGAAGGAGATTGTACTTCAATAAGTCTAGGCTACGCGACAGTGATATGAGAGTCACTAACAGCTGACACTTATTGATTTGTCCAGGGTCCAGCTCGACTGACTGCGCGTTTATCTTGACAGACTTTTAACCGGCTAGGTGACATCACTAAATAAGACTACTGCGCAAAACCTGTAATCTCCATCACCTGCCGCAAGAAGCAAACAAAACTTATGACAGGACTAGACTGAATGACAGACAAACAACACAACACGCATACAAATGTCACTCACCATAAATCCAACCACATAAATGCATTGTATAATCCGTGTAGGGCTCTTTGGTTTCTGAAAAATGCTACATTTTGAGTTATTCATTCTCCCGCACTGACAGTACAATATGCAGTCAATGCGGAAGCGTACATTACAATAATGTAGTGGCTGTATTGCAAAATACCATCGTCAGTTCTGGCCTCCTGTAAGCTTGTAGTATCTTAGGGGGCGCTGGTGATTATGGTTGTAATTGATGTTACGTATTTCAATTCAGTTTATTTTTAGACACGAAATTACAGGTAAAAAGTACATGTATATTTTTACTGTTTTATTTGTGATATCTCACAATGGGTTTTATTTGGCATACAAACTCCTGCAGCATCCTCATACCTTTCAAAATCCCACCAGATGGTATCATCCACAATGTGCGTCACAGCGTCGCAAATGACAACAAAGCGCCACATTTGAAGATTCTGATTGTGTGTAGGCTACAGAGCATTTTTTTTAAACCATGGCTGATTCTCACAGGCAAGCTGCAGTCATACTTTCCATAATTTGTTTAATGTTGAGTCACGGAGCATTTAACTTATTTATTGCAAACGCATTTTTAATTTATGTTTCTCTGTAAGTTAGAAAAGGCCTTACGAGTACTGAATTGAAAGACTTTCAATGAAAGTAACAGTAGTAGGCCTACCCCATTATTTAATTGTCCAACACTTCCCACTGTTGTGTCACCCTATGATGTGTATAGTTAGCTTCTAACACGTCTGTTCATCACAAATGTGTGCCTAGCCTACTTGTTCTATATGTGTCACATAATGTAAGTTACGGGATGCCTTTTGATCTATCTATCTATCTATATCTATCTATCTATCTATCTATCTATCTATCTATCTATCTATCTATTCATCCATCCATCCACTGCTAAGAACAAGAGCAGAGTAACACGATAGCACCACGGGCCTCCAGGACTCTTACTGTAAGCTATCCTTACACCAGATTCAGAAGACTTTGACAAGATTTGGGAAAGATAGTCTTTTGAGTGGGGGCATTACTTACAGTAAAAGACTCCTATCTTTCAAGAATGTTTTCCCAAATCTTATCAAAGTCTTCTGGGGTAAGGATGGCTGTAGGCAAATATGGAAGATTAGGCCTGACCCTGCTCAGGATAGACAAGAAGTTGTGCTCTTTGGCTTCTCTGGCAAGAAGTTGTGCTCTTTTTGGACTAAGACACACCACAAGAACGGTTTCTGTCCATAATCAATTACAGTTTTTCTCAGTCGCTTTGGTGCTTTTCTCACATCACTATTAACATTTGCACAGCAGTTCTCAAAACAATTAGTGCAAACTGCAAAACCTAGTGGATAACCTGCAAAAGCACGTCACTTGCTCAAAATGGATAGTCCATTCCTCAAAAGCAAGTATTTATGTCAATGAAACTGCCAGTGTCATCAAAATGAAAAGTCTTGACACCATCGTTTATGAACAAGATAGTCAAATGGCTTTGTCATGTTTTCATTACGACAGTTTATGCTCTCAGTGTTTTCCCATGCAAAAAAAGGTCAGAACTCGGTGACACTACCTGAAAATGCTCAAGACAGCACTATACAGTACTTGTACAGCAATTTGAAAACTACAGTAAAGTTACAAATTGCTGTAGTTAGAGGAGTAAGTGAGTACAAGACACTGAATATGTAAGTTTCACAGTTTTACTGTATATGCTCTTTTCAATTCTACAGCATTGTGACAGAATTTGTCACAATGAATAACTAGTTCACCAATTTTGTATGTAATGACTCAAGCAATGAAACGAAGACTATTAGTTTTATTGGGAACGACTATTCAGCATCCATAAGTATAGTTCATTTTGACTGACATGACAAAGCAACTGATACATGTTCAAAAGCATTTGCAATTTGTTCAGAGGAAGGAGAAATTGCTACTATGATGTGCACAAATGACTAAATGTTGTGGAGGTTGAACTAATAGTTATGAGAATTTTCATTCTGATCTGAGAAAAGCACCAAAGCGACTGAGAAAAACTGTAATTAAGCAATCAAGTAATAAAGCACTGAATTAGTTAATTAATTACTTAATTAAAGATGTGTTACTATTTTTAAAAAACAAACACTGGTAAATAATGGTGGTAGAGGAATGCCCCCCTCCCCCCCAACACACACACACACACACACACACATGCAGCCACCTGAATCTTTCATCTCCACTCCATGACGGGTGACAGGGATGTACCACAACCCAGCAAAAAGGTGTCTCACTCATCTGACTGTGTCAGCCTCCCACTGTGGAGCAGGGCATTATCTTTGTTGTCAAGAAGAGGGAATGACTGAGTAAAGAAAAGGTCGCTCTTTCAGTGTCCTGAGGGACAGACCAAAAGTGACCCCTGAGGAAATGATAACAAGCGCACTGCCACCACCCAGCTGTGGCCAGCAGTATTTGACAAAAAGGTTTCAGTGTGACACGACATGCAACCACTTCAGTTGGGTGCAGCCTCTGTCACAAAGATCATGTCATGTGATCACTGCTAAAGATCACAGCCATGTTCATACATTGAAGACAGGGTCCAAAAAGTAGGCCAATCAAATTACACCCCTCCCTTTCATGCTCCTGAAGAAACATTAATTGTTTATGGCTCAGTCACAAGCCATGATGCTGTTTCCCATCGACAGTGCAAGGACTGCGTAAAAGCACCAGGGTTTTTATAAGCGCACACACTGTACAGCTACTAGAGCCAGGAGCAAATAGCTTACAAAAGTGTATTGGATTAGCATTGTGGACTTTGCCTTTAAGTCCTAACGAACAAAACTGGTGCTGCTGGCTACATGGACTTGAAATACAGCTCTTACACACATTGCATTCTCACTTCTCTATCTCACTCTTTCCTAAATCTTTTTAATCTTTCTTTCATCTTTTTTTCCTATTTATCTTTTATAAATAGTTGGTGATCCCCCAGGACACCATTCCACTACATGTTTTACAATAGTATCTCCATGTAAATGTGACAAATAGAACCCCTTGAATCCTTGATATTTCTAAGAGAGTAGGGAGAGGAAACACACACACACACACACACTGTGGACTGAGCGAGGTTGTGCATTTGTTTTGTTTTCCTGTGGGGCCACTGACTCCATTGGCAGCAATGTGCTAATAAGGTGCTGCTTTTCCACCGTCTCCGCTAAATGCCCCGCTGGGCAGATAATGAGCCCAGTTTGCAAAGTCTGCATCCCTGCTTTGGTAGATTTTTCCAAATGTCAGGTCAAAATCAACACATTTCTGTTAACCCCAAGCACAGTTTTTAAGGGATAACATTTTGTCGGTAGCTATTTGTGTTATTTCTAACCCCCTGTCTCTACGAAATTAATTCAGCCTTAATGCTAAATGTTGGCTCAGCTTGTCACAATGTCAGATGGCTCAAAAGCCTGAGCAGAGGCACGTAAGGACAGATCATATTTAGTTAACTCCATCCCCCACCACACACACTTAGTTCCCCATGTTTCCCACTAGGAATTGGGGAGAAGGTTACTAGAGCAGGATAAAACAGAGTGTGAGTTTCGTTGTGAGTATAACTATCCTGCCCATTTGAATGGTGGTGGAAGTGTTGACGGTAGGGAGGGTCTCCAGTTGGTGGGGAGATATTTCAGTACTAATCCCCCACCACCACCAACACCCCCCACCCCCTGGCCGCCTTCCTTTTGCCCCTTGGCCACACCTCTCAACAGCAGCAGTCACCTTCAATCACCAGTCCAAAATAGCCGGGGAGGCAGAGCTCCTCACACCACTGCATGCTCTCGCCCCGGACCACCCTCACCGTGTCACTGGACCCTCACACAGACTGACGGCTGAAGAAGGGCCGCAGAGGCACTGGGAGGAAAGGGAAATCAAAGGACAGACAACTAAGCCGATACACAAGGCGCTCACGCCAAAAAGTCGCACAGACGAGGGGGGGGGAAGAGAGTCACAAGGGGAGAGTTGATGAGCAGAGGTTGGGGGGAGGTTTGGTGATTAGTTTTTAAATCAGTCTCTCGCACACAGCGACACAAACACACACGAAGAGCAAACAAGAGCGTCATTCAGGACTCTGCCATGAAGCTGAGAGTGGCGTTGTTCTTCGCCGGCCTTTTCGGTGCTCTGGCGACCATCTTCATCCTGCTGTCCTTTGGCACAGATTACTGGCTCATAGCCTTTGAGACATGCCCAGCTCCAGAGGGCACAGCAGACCTGGTGGAGGTGAGTTGGGCTTCACTTACTTTATCCAACACGCTTGTGGGGTTTTATCTGAAGGCTTTGCCTCAGTCATTTGGATATTTGGTGTTGTGTGCAACTGCACCAAGTAAAGACTTTAGTTGTCAGAAGTGAGAATCTCTAAAGCAAGTTGTCTGCTGGACTTGAAGTTGCACAGGTCTAGTCACAAGAGGCTGAAAGGTGCTTAGTTACAGCGATATCAGGCACTGGCTTTGGCAGCGGGTCTGCATCATGCCATGATTAAGACGCTTCAGATGGCTGGGACGTCACTTTTTACAGTCCCAGTGCAACAGCAGGGTAGAATATCACCTACTGGGAGAAGATTTGTTTCTCGATGGTATGCAATGAAACTGGAATCACAAGGCAGGCCTGAGCTTTGAAACTATCTTGTCAATGTACCAAGGGAAATGTGGGAAAGAGACAGAGACAAGAGTATGTGTTGCAATGAGGAACAAAAGACATGGCTGTATGTGAACAGATGGAGGGAAATCAAGTTTTGTTTTTTTAATCGGCAGACACAGAATATTTTCAGAGCAAGGTTGAAACTATGAACAGCTGTGCTCTATGACCAAGCTCTGCTGTCCTGACAAGGAGCACTGAAAGTCAGTGGATATTTCTTGATGCTGAATCAGCAGGGCTATATGACCTCCTGGTCGCTAGGGTCTCTGTCATGCAGGGTCAGAGTTCATCTGACGGAGCTGTAGTGTAGTGATGATGGGAGAGCTCTGCAGGGATGGCCCCTTTTTCATCACCGTCATTATTTTCTTAGATCCCTGAGTGAGTTGAACCTCGGTAGCATCTTTTATACAAAGAGGATATAGAACTGAATCTGTGTGTATGCCATATGGGGTATGTTTATTTAACACAACATATTTGTTTGTTTAATCATATTTTGAAGTCCCTTGCTATGTACAACAACTGCTAACAGTTTGACTTATAGCTGTTGAGGTGTCATTGAGGTTGTATAATTAGCATTCCACCGACACATTAACACGTCTCCCACGTTCACTTCCCCTCTCTGACCCTGAAACAGCGGGGGGACATGGTGGTGAACCAGGACGCTGAGGACCCTACTGTCTTTCACCATGAGGGCTTCTTCTGGCTCTGCTCCTTCACCGGGAGGCTGGAGGCTTCGGATGGAGAAAACCTGCTGAAGTTCTGGTTCAGTAAGTGAAATCCTTCCCTCAACTTCACAAGAGAGTCAAAAGAGTAATAATGACGTGATTGTGAACTGGATGTATTATTTTTAGGGCCTTAGTTATTTCACCATCAGCAATTGTTATACGGAGCATTAGCCTGGATGCCAGCCGAGTATGACGATGTCAGGCTAATGGAACATATGTTGAGTGACTAAACTTGAGTCAGAGGAGAAGTGTTTTGGTTGTAAGATGACTATCATCAATCTTGCATGCTGGTGCCAAATAGTTGCATTGTCACATGGTAATGGCATGAATCAGGGTGTTTCTGAGAGCCTGGAGGATGTCTTCAGTCTGACAGGGAAGTCATGTGATGAGGTGCTAGGCCTCTTGGTCAGTATCTCTGTCATCTGCACACTTGGTGAATCTCTCTGGCATCCCTCCCGACAAACACGGCCCGCAGACCGCTCAGGAGGATGAAGTGGGAGTTGGTCATGTGAGGCGATAAGATAAAAGGGTGATGTTTGTGTTCCATCATCTCCCCTTTCAACATTTTACATAAATATTTTTACACCTCAATGAAAAATATAAAGCAAGGTTCATGACATTAGTGGTATTGACATTTCCCCCTTTTAAATGTGTGGTAACTGTTGCTCTTCTCTTTCAGCCAATCAGCCTCACAGTAAGGAGTGCAAACATGCTTACCTGTTCCCCTACCCAGTCTCTGAGGTGTCACATAATGCCACCACCTACGACTCTGCCATCAGTAAGTACAAGATACACTGACTGTTGACGGTCACTAAAGGGTCATTTCACTATGTCACTTCACTGACTATAGATATAAGTATCCGGCACCGACTGGAATGGCTTTTGAAGAATTCTATTTCCAGTCAAAAGGTCAACTTTTTCAAATCTTGCACAGATAACCTCTAAAGACTAGAAGTATACAAATGTCACATATTTTGCACCAGAGCGTTTCTATGGTTACCAACCCCAAATGTGATATCAGTCCATGAATTGGTCATATGGCTGTCTGCATTTGTAACTGTTACTTTTTAGCTGGAGAGCCTCTGATTGTGGTCATGTCACTGTGTAGTCTATAGGGGTTTCTGGAGCGTCTTCATGCTGGTGGGCGTAGCAGCGGCTGTTCTGGCTGGATTCCTCATTATTTGCGCCGCCCCATTCTCCAGTCATTGCCTTTACAAGGCCGGGGGTGGACTCTATTT
Organism: Alosa pseudoharengus; assembly: GCF_046254945.1. NCBI lineage: Eukaryota > Metazoa > Chordata > Actinopteri > Clupeiformes > Clupeidae > Alosa > Alosa pseudoharengus. The sequence continues at coordinate 42,931,736 of NW_027468718.1, read as the reverse complement.
GATATCAGGTAAATCATGAATTTGTTATGCTGTTCCGTGTGCCAACGTTCACGTTCAGTTGTGTCTGTTTGTGGAATGTGCTTCAATTTCATTATAGTCTTAAAACTGTCCTGAAGAAATATGTGAGTATGTATATCATACCCATGTCATAACACTGCAATATTTTATGTTGTGAAGATTCCAGTTTAAAAGTTTGACATTAACAAATATCTTGCCAATAAAAATATCAAGTGAAATAATTTTTAATAAAACCGTCATAATGACTAGCTGTTAACTTTCATTTATTACTGACAAGCCAGAAATAAATTAAAGTGCAAGCAAACACAGTTGCTAGCTAGTGGTCAGCAGTAACAATACTGCTGGATGCTCTCAGAGGATCCTAAAATTAGAGCTCAGTATATCATCTGTTGACACCGGACACTCTATGAATAACCCAAACAGGCACACCACCAGCTCAGCCTCTGGGTATACTTGGTCTTACTGCCATTGTCTCTAAAATGGCACGGCATGTGTCACATTTGTCCAGATGTGTTCATTTAAATTAGTTAGATTAGTTTAAGTGTCACATTTGTCCAGATGTGTGCATTGAAATGAGTTAGATTAGTTTAAGTGTCACATTTGTCCAGATGTGTGCATTAAAATTAGTTAGATTAGTTAAAATCAGACGAATTGGGCAGGCAATGGACACTCTTTTGTCCATGACAAGAAACACAGATCCACAGGTCTACACATATACTCTACATCCCAACACCTACTCCACAGGTCTACACTTATACTCTACATCCCAACACCTACTCCTGCACAGGTCTACACTTATACTCTACATCCCAACACCTACTCCTGCACAGGTCTACACTTATACTCTACTGTACATCCCAACACCTTCTCCTGCACAGGTCTACACTTATACTCTACTGTACATCCCAACACCTCCTGCACAGGTCTACACTTATACTCTACATCCCAACACCTACTCCTGCACAGGTCTACACTTATACTCTACATCCCAACACCTACTCCTGCACAGGTCTACACTTATACTCTACTGTACATCCCAACACCTACTCCTGCACAGGTCTACACTTATACTCTACATCCCAACACCTACTCCTGCACAGGTCTACACTTATACTCTACATACCAACACCTACTCCTGCACAGGTCTACACTTATACTCTACATCCCAACACCTCCTCCACAGGTCTACACTTATACTCTACATCCCAACACCTACTCCTGCACAGGTCTACACTTATACTCTACATCCCAACACCTCCTGCACTGCTCAGAAAGGCCACAGACATTTCTGTGGAGTCTTGGCCATACAATATTCTCTTTCTGTCACTTTCAATAACTGTAAAAAAACAATTGAAAGTAGCTAGCAGACTAGACTCTGGCTCCAGTTTAGCCAATATGCCCATTTTGCCAATATGACAGACCAATTTTGGTTGCAATTTTGACCCATTTCTTCAGAACGGAAGTGCATGATGCACAACACGATCCATTTGGTCACTCTCCCGATTCTGCTCTTGTCTCTCTCCCTCTGCCCCCTCTTCCTCCTCCTCAGCTCTCTTCCTGCTGGTCGTCACTATCATGTTTGTGATTTGGAAAGAGGTCCTGGACGTAGTGCCGCTTTACAAGGAGTACCAGAGCGCCAGGTGTCCGGACTTTGACATGTCCATGGAGTACGGGATCTCCTTCATGTTCGCACCCGTCGGGGTGTTCTTCTGTCTACTGGCTGGCCTGCTCTTCCTCCTCATCGGTCGCTCGGTGCAGATGCAGTACCGATAAATGCATGTCTCGCCGCAGTGTGTGTGTGTGAGGACACATGACTTGGGCTTCACTGATCCCGCTTAGGTTGGGTGACTTGGCCGTTTACGACCTCCAACGACCTAATTTCGCTCCAGTGGTGCTGATAAACTTGCCAGAGACTTTTCTTTTGCTCACCGACGATTTTAGCTGCCCCTGCACCTATGGTTGGGTTTGTGAAGCCCCAGGTCACTCCTGTACTTGACCCACCCTCATTGGCAACCTGATAAGCTGAGACCGGGGCCGGGGATGATTTCACAAGCACTGTTATTGCCATGGGGATAAACTAGCATCAGTATGAGTGTGAGACTTGTGCCTATTTTAAGTCTATGGTTGGTTTTAATGGGCTAGCATGGTTTGGGATCACATGATATGTCTTAGGGCTGAATGCTGACAAGTCATCCCACAAACGTGTCTGTTATGACACAATTGATGACTGAAGGCAGTCTATTTCTGACTATCAGACCATTATAGGGCTTTATAATTGTTATCACGCTGTATCATTGCCTTTTGTGCATATATTAATAGCACATAGAAGTAGATTAGGCACAATAAAGCAGCCACAAGTATCAGATTTAAGTATGTCACTGTTAAAATTCCTGTTTCTCAAAGACATTTTCAATACACAAAACATTTTGTATGTATGTATGTATTTTAAGATATGTATGACTTCTGGTTATTAAAATATTACACACATAAACAGTATTTGATGTCATTCAATGTACAATAAATGTCTCTAAGACTCAGCTTGTTTTACATTTCTGGCTCAGTAATGACAATTTCCTTTGGAAATAAACATTGTATATTATTATTTAAATATATCTAAACATATTAAACTGATATTAGACAGTTAAACCACATATATAAATGCTTGTTTACTGTCTTGTTCTGCATACACCTTTAAACTGACCATGAAGTAACTACCATAGAAATGTAGCAATGCTAATTTTAGCCCCTCAACACAGAACCCATGCTGGACAGCTGAGGGACAAGTCACTGGCAGGTGCTCCTAGTAAACCAGAGTGGAAACGCCATGTGTGTTGGCAACCCACACACACACACACCACTCACAGAGAGAGAGAGCGAGAAAGAGAGGAGGTGTAATATGGAACATTTAATAGGGCAAAGGCATTTAGTAATTTGATTTCTTATTTTAATGTTTACAGGTTTTGTTTGTATATATGAACCTTTCATGTTGGACTGGATTAACTGTGTGTGTGTTTATTTTTGGTGAAGTATGGTATCTGAATTACATTCTGGTTTTCTTACATTACTCCACTCTATTTAATGTACTGCTCTGCTCACTGAACTCAGATTTAAAAAGCACTCATCTTTATTAAATTAACAGACGACTGGACATAATGCACTGTGTGTCTGTACTATTACTGTTTGATATTCATACACACACACAATGCATCATACTGTCACGCGGGTCTATCGGCTTGGTTTACCCGTGACCAGGCAAACAATTTAATCAACAGCAGGGAATGTGGTGGGCAGGCGAAGGATACCAAGACAAGGATTTAATATTATTTTGTTCAATTTATTAATCAGTTATGTTCTAGGCAGAAGATATTAAAACATCACAAGTGGATTATAATCCCATTCATGTCAGGATGGCAGTCACAAATTCCTAAAACAGTCTTCAAGTAAAACAATCAAGAGTCAAAACCGCGTCTAGCCACTAGGAGCGCTGTACTCCTTCCGGCCACCGCACCAGCACAGTGAAGCGTAGAGCAAACGATCCCGTTTCCCAAACAGCTGACGGTCAGGTTGACCACGGCTAGCAGTTACAAGCTAGCGGCCAAACTTCAAACACCCACAACTAGCATAGCGTGGCAGCAACAGACACAGCGGCAGGAGTAGTAGTAAGAGGCAAGCAGAGCAAGCAGGAGTTCCGTCCCCCAACGGAGTAGGCAAGCAGGCGGCCAGTAGAGCAAGCAGGAGTTCCGTCCCCCAACGGAGTAGGCAAGCAAGCGGCCAGCAGAGCAGGCGGCAAGCGGAACAGCAGGGTAGCCTACCGTCCTTCCGTATGGTTCGTCCTCCGTCGGTAGAGGTCCCAGCCGCCTAAACCGGGCACAGACATAGTCTGAGGCCCGGAGATGTGACGAACGCTCGACTCTCTAGTACAGCAGCCGGATATTCCGATCGCGGCCTCTCATCCAGGATCAACGTGAAGGGAACGATGCTATCACCCTGGAGTTTCTCTGCCGCTGTTGGTGCTGGGTGACTCTCCAACTATGGTACTTTTCGGACCACAGCTGGAGAATCACCCTGCTACACCCATCAACTCGATGCTGTCGCGTCCCTTGAGCATCCCTGGTCAGGGGATAAAGTAGGAAAGCCCCCTCCCCCAACACACCTGTCCCAAATCTCATTTAACCAGCCACCCGCCAGGATTGGTGGAAAGTTATGGGTCCATTATCCCTCATTATCAGTCAACATTGGGAGCACCAGGGAAGGGTAATACACAGCACACAAGAACACACATGTGAATTGACACAGCACACAAATAAAAGCACAGAAAAATAGTTCCTAAACAACCAAAATATTCACACACGTGACAATACTGTAATATAATTGAATGTAAAACTGTCTGCTAAATACAATAACCATAGCAGAGACAGGAGGGCGACTTCTCCATGATGACACCATGATGTCTTATCATCTTCCACCGAAGTCCTGCCAACCAGCCACTTGAGGTCAGTATTGCATTAAAACCCCTTTTGAATGATGCCGCTTTTCTGTAGAAACTTGCACATTGAATGGAATTTCATGCATTTGTTTGATTTATTTTTTTATATGTTATTTTAGACACTCTTGTGGTATCAGTGTAACAAAGAGACACACACACAGAGAGAGAGAGAGAGAGAGAGAGATCAATATTGTTTACGTACTATTCTTACTTAGTTACAACACACTATGAAATTTAGATGAAACTTAATTCCAGAATTGCTTTTAAAAACACCTTATTTTTTGAGTACACACCATTATACTTTTTATATAACATACTTAACATACTATACTTTGTTTATAACATTGGAATGTTTCACATGCACCCAATTTTTGCAAGATCTTGGCATAGCAGCACTGTGAAGTAAAAATAACTCAAGGTGCAATTCAAAAACTGTGTGTTGTGTATGTATATGTGTGGGTATGTGTGTGACATCTGTGTGTGTGCGCGCGCGCGTGTGTGTACTGTATTTGAGTCTGTTTGTGTATAACCATGATTGAGTATGTATAGTTTGTGTGTGTGTGTTTTCTACATCAATATAACACTGCATCTGATAAAGGATTTCACACTTTTTGTGTGAAAGACAGATGTGACAGTGAATTTAACTGTCAAAACGGACAAAACCAAACATTTTGTATATGCTCTAAACAGGAAGCAGCTTCAAACATTCCTGGAACACACAGTGATAAGATGGAGGGATGTACAGTATGTTGGGAAGAGCCTTTCACTCTTAGCAGATACAATACATCAGAGAAGTACTGAATACTTACCATCCGCTTTATTGCATGAGAGTGAGTATGTATTTAGTGGGAAGATTAAAAAAGCAGCACCTTAATTAAATACAAGGTGGATGTGTCTGTGTAAATACAAAGATGAATATACTGCTTGGCTTCTCATAATGCAGCATGGTGAATTTTAATAGGTTTAATAGAACTATACACAATGATTTATTAGGGATGTAACGATTACCGGTATAATGGTAAACCGCGATAAAAATGTTGACGATAATAATTACCGTTTTCATTTCAAACATCATGATTATCACTGTTGATACCGCAGTGTGGAAACCGTGTGTTTAATCCTTCCCAGCTTCATCCGAGCCTGCATTTGACATACAGTAGGCCTGGTACAGTGGAACAAAACTGGTACCCTACTGATTCTGTTGTCTAATTGATGGTTTTAACTACACCTACACCTAAAAATCAGGCTACACCTGATTTTAAAAGGCAGAACTTTTTTATTTCAAAGTATCTTTGTAGTATTTTGAATGAATAATATTTGGTAGTAATGCTGCAATGGTATTTAAACAATCTATGTAAATATTAATACACATTTGGGATTCATTGAAGTGAAGTGAAGGTAGAAACTCAAACATCTATCTCAGGACCCTAAATGCACAACTCCTTCCCTCTCATGATAACATGGCTACCATAGAGAGTAAGTAAAATGTTGAAATACAGTGATGGGATCCAGTGATTTAGGATCATTCCAGTTTTTTACATGTCGTGACCACATGGTGGCTAACATGGTGCAGGAATGGAGGTGTTAATCTGGGAGCTGATGTAAGTAAATACTTACAGTTTTACTGTTGAACATGTCGCTCACCAACCAATCACCGTAATTCTGTCTGTCACCATGTGGATAGAATTTCTGTCACCAATGTCAGTGTACCTACTGATCCATGTTTATTTGTCACTTGATTAAAGTTTTTGGTAATGGCATTCCTGATTATAGCATGTTTAATTGGTTTAATTCTACTTAAAGTCTTGGGAGACAAAAAGCAAATTTGCTACTCGAAAGGAAATAGCTGACAATACCCCAAAGGCATGCATGAATGAAGTGTTAAATACAACCATGACAAGCAAAATTCTATGCCCACCTTATCATAACCCAATAAGTGACTACATCATACGTGTGTGTCATAAACTTTGTATCATTTTTACACGTTTTTGATTTCAGCTTTTCCCACAATCAGCCAAGATTCTCTGTGCAACCACCAGCTGTCTACACGTATCCCCTGCGTGTCATAACATGACTCAACATAATAAACCACCGATTATGAACATTTAAACACAGCACCGGTGTTAACAACACAAATCAAACTGTTTGTGAAGGCATGTGTTTATGACAGCAAAACTATGGAGGCAAGGGAACACAAAACAAAACAGTGAATGAGGAAGAAAGATGTAAAAAAAAAAAAACACACACTTGCTGTCACTGATGTCGCCCTCTGTGTCAAATAGACTAATATTCACATCTCTATCTAGTGGTTGATAATGAACTGGAGGTGAAACCTCCTGCGATCTGAAAGGGCTCAGCCTATAAGTCTATCTGCAGTAAAAGTCTAAAAGAGTCTAAGGTGTTTGAGGTGCCAGAGTACATTTGCTGATGCTTTTTAAACAAATTAAGTTTTTTGAGAAAGCAGACATTCTTCAAGTCGCGTAGCAAACAGAAGTGTCATCTATTAGAAAATGTCTGAGATGTGGTCAATATTTTATGAGGTTTTACTCATCGTACTTGTCTTATTTTCAGTGACTAAAACTATCTACTTTTCTAAAACGTACAATAACTGTTCTAGAACCATTTCCCATTCCCATTTCCTCATGCAAATATTATTGCAGAATAAAAATGAACTTTAACATTATAGTCACTTCCAGTTTTCTTCTTACTGACTTCTAGTCTTCTGTGCTGTAATATGTCATGACATTCATTTCCAACTTTAGACATAAAGATGATATTATTCCTGCCCCTCAGAAACCAGCATGTATTTGAATTGCATGAAGACAGTGGCAAATCCGATTACACACCAAGCAGTTGTTTAGAGATGCTTTTACATAATTTTAAAATGCTTTAAAATAATTAATGAACAATGGCCTATGTAAATACATGAATTTGCTATTCAAAACAGGCATTTGAATGTATAAGACCCTGGGTCATTTCCCCCTTTCTCTCTTATGAAACTTTTAGCATATCCTTAATCTTCCTTCAACACACACATGTAACTATAAATTCACAGTGGAGTAAGTACTATTTCATAGATAATTAGAAAAAATATCCATATTGGTAATATAAGTTCCTTGGATAAAAGCTGCTTATTATGTGACCTGCATGTGATGTTGAATTCAATTTCATTTGAATTGAATTTGAATTTGGGGAAATTCAAAAATCTTCAAAAATCTTGAATTTCCCCATGGGGATCAATAAAGTATCTATCTATCTATCTCTATCTATCATGTGTCAGACTATTTTTCGAAACTTTCTGCATCACAAGCTTTTCTAATAATTGTTATGTCAAAATGAAACTAGATTTGAATCACTAATCCATATAAACAATAGATGGAAGACTGTCTGTAAACTGAGATCACCAATTACACCCCAAAAAAACCTGCTAAAAGTTCATCACGTAAACAACTCTAAACAAGCCTGATTCTCATCCGCATCTTTCATCTACTGATGATTCATGGAACCATGATTGTGAGTTCTTCAAAGAGGAACAAAGGAACCTCCTCGTCTCCCACAGCCTGAGTTCAGAGTTGCTGGGCGGCTCCCCTTCACCTTGTGTTGGACAAAGGGTTATTGTGGACTGCCCTTCACCCTGGCCAGGGCTTTTGATTTTAATAGCAGCGCCGGACGCACTGCCTCACTTAAAAGCTCAAACGCCGGGGTTTGAAACGTGGCCGTGTAAGGGGATGCACTCTGTTTTTCAGCATCTCTCTCTCCCTCTCTCTTTCTCTCTCTCTCTCTCTCTCTCTCCCCCTCCTACTGCCACTCAGCACAGGCGCTGCATTAAAAGGTGTAATCCCTCTGAAATGGAAATTGCGCTTCTTGAAAACAAACGAGGAGGGGAAGATGGCTTGGCTGGGGTGCAGCGTGATGCGGTGTGGTGTGGTGAGGCGGCCATGCCGGATCAGTGGATTTTTCTGAGGGGGCTCCTCTCTCTCTCTCTCTCTCTCTCTCTCTCTATCTCTCTCTCTCTCTCTCTCTCTCTCTCCCCCTCTCTCTCCCTCTATCACTCTCTCTATCACTCTGTCTCCCCAGATTGTGCCGGCCCTACTGTAGTGGGTAATGGTGGAGCTGACAGGCAGGTTGATTACAAGGTTATTGTAAACAAGCCTTTTCGGCTGCATAGGGGCTAAATTACCAGTTGTGTGTGTGTGTGTGTGTGATGTGTGTGTGTGTGTGTGTGTGTGTGTGTGTGTGTGTGTGTGTGTGTGTGTGTGTGTATAGGCAATGTAGGCAAGGTTTATGTCTAGGTATAGGCAAGGTATGCAATGTGTATGTCTGTATATCTTTTTGTTTGTTTGTTTGTTTGTTTGTTTGTTTGTTTGTGTGTGTGTGTGTGTGTGTGTGTGTGTGTGTGTGTGTGTGTGTGTGTGTGTGTGTGTGTGTGTGTGTGTGTGTGTGTATGGGGGGCTGGTAGAGCTTTGATGATGAATGTCAGATGGGTAGTGCTGGGTTGGGCAGAGGGATGTTGGGTAGCTATTACAATCAAACAGAGCAGAATAGAGAAGAGAGCGTGCATGTGTCTGTCATCGCCTGCATCTGCTCAATCAAATCAGACAGTCATCAATTATTTACTATTTACTTTGTTTTTTGATGGTCAGTTGGCTATTACAGCATGATTCCCCGTCAGCCATCAGGCGTAATGTTAGGGCATGAGTTTTGATGTGGCTACTTGCACATGAGATTCCTCTATACATTTTGGTTGTTGTCTGGATATCAGACTCTGGTCCTGCTCACACAAAGGAAGGGGTCTCGCTACATGGCCCAAGGAGACAGTGTGAAGGACTGTTATCATATGCACATATAAAATATGTTGTGCATATAGGGCCACCATACATGTGGTATTTACTGTGTTAAGAGATCTTATCAATTGTGGCTCATGTAAATTAGATTTAGAAGCTGCCAACTTGCATTAGCACCTCCCTCCTCAAGTGAAAATGTAATTGTTTTCATTTTGTTTTTGGAGCAAAACAGAGAGGTGGTGTTGTGTTTGAATCCAAGGTTAGGTTAGTTTTTACCGGGCCAGACGGTATTCTCACATATATAAAATGAAAGTGATTGTCCATGTGGAATGATAATTTGTGGGACGATTAAGGTTGCAGAGGGCTCCTAAACCACCAGATCATTAAACTAATCAAACTATTTCCTTGGTCCTGTTCAATATAATCAACTCCAAATGAGGAGTTATTTACAGGCATATGCACCTCATATATTGCAGACTTTATATCGTCAGTTTTATCTATACAAGGAAGGACTCAATCAAAAGTTTTATATTTAATTTGCTTATTGAACTCCTACATTGCACAGCAGTTGTTTTGTCACTTTACTCTTACAGATATAATTACAGTTATATTAGTACAAAAGTAATATGCTTCTTGCTTTTAAAGCCTCTTATGATATGGTGAAGTTCTTTCAAGCCGGTCATATTGGTGTTGTGTGTTTTAATTATAGCGTCTGTAGGGATGTGGCCTAGATCAGTATTCAATATCAGTAAACAATAAGTGGAGAACAGTGTTGCTTTTCTTGTCTAATTTGTGTTGGAATTGCATATGAGCTCATTTCCAGCATTGGCAAATTTCTAAGTCTGCACAGAAATAACACAAAACAATCAAACAAAACAAAAATTCTATTAAATATAATTGATCACCTGCAAGGCATTTTGTCTTTGATTAGGAGGACTGCAAAACGCATCAGAGGCAAAAGGATTTTTTTTTTTACAGAATTCACAAACATGAAGATAATCTGGTTCATTAATAAGAAAAACAACTTTTCTCCCCTCCAGTCCTTTATGTTAACAGTTCAAATAGATCCATTGTTGGGCATAGTGCAAGGAGAGAGAGAGAGAGAGAGAGAGAGAGAGAGAGAGAGAGAGAGAGAGAGAGAGAGAGAGAATGAAACATTTGTGGTCTGGTGTTGAAATAATTATTTTGATTTGAATCTGCTCCCATCACAGCAGGTATAGGCACAGAGCTTGGCTTTGCTGCAGGGCGTTTTGTGAAGCAGGCTGAAGGGGTGCGATGGGGCTGTGGGGTTGGTGTTGGGGGTGTTGGAGGTGGAGCAGGGGTGGGGGCACAATCATGACACTGGGTCAGCCGAGCTAAAGAGAGCTTCAGGGGGGGAAAAGGAGGGGTTGCGGGGGGTTAGGGGTCACACTTGGGGAAGGGAACGGGGAGCGCAATGTCACATTTCACCCCCAGAGGCCTTTGGAGTACCCAGTAATATGTTCCCTGACACAAAGCCAAAGCAAAGTAATCAACTCTGAATGGCATATTTGCCAACCCCCATTACTGGTAGCAGCGCATTCAGAGGGGTCTTAACTGGCTGGAGAACTCCCTCCTCCTTAAGATGGTGCTCCCCTGACATGTGCTCTCAATCACAGCTGGCATATGCCCACTGGCTGAGGAACAGTAAACACATGATTTGAAAACAGATGAGATATGCTGGAGTGAAAGCGAATCAAGATTTCAAATCAGCACAAAAACTGCCTCGGTCTGGTCTTTAAAAAGCACTGCATCTGGTTGGGGTTGGAGGCTGTGTGTTAATGGGGGACTATAGCATGTTTGTATAGCTGTACAGAGGTGCTTACTTACTGTCTTATGCATGTTCAGGCAGTAATATGTGACAGGTCTGGGTATTTTAAGTCCAAATGTCTCCTTATAAAATCTGTAGATACTAACAGAGAACTACTGCTCTTGATAAACAGTGATGGCTAGTCATCACAAAGAGTCTGGAAATGAGGATATCACAACACCACTCCTGTACTCATCAGACAAATTTCTACTTTAGTATCTGGATTTGGGTGAATCCAAAACTAACTCCACCCTACATTCTGCAAGTCATTTAATGTTCTCCGTCACTGCCAATTAATATGTGCAACTGAGAGTGCTTGAGATGCATCAGTGGCCTTCAAATGCATGCTTGGTTCCTTAGTTAACGAGGTAATAACCCAGTAATATTGCCGGTTTTGATAAGATATCTCCACATCTTACAGATTCTGATGGTGATAACAAACATCAATAGCAGAGATCAGAGGGCATGTGAGGGGCGAAGATGACTACAGAAAAAAAAAATCACAACAACCCACACGACAATCCACTGATTTGACATGAGTTCGATTTGACATTTTTTCTAAGTGCTTGAATAAAAAGTCCCCATGTCCATAATATGCAATGTATGCTAATGAATTTCTCCTGTTGGTGGCTTTGTCAGAATGACAATAACACATTGGAATGCTATGATAATGTGTGTGCAAGCAATTCACTTAAACCTGACAAATTTATTCGTTTGACCTCCATGTAGAGCATAATAGCATACACATTCATGTGCTTGTTAATACATTAAACATATAATGATGAATAATGTAAATCATGATGATATGGAAATTTTATTCGGGGAAGGGAGACACCTTTTTATTAATATTCAGGTCAGCTAAAGCAATGACAAAGGGAAAATCAGCGGGATCAATAGATAGCAGCAGATCATTTTTGTCATGTCTTTTTTGAAGTCCTTTTTGAGAAATGCAGTGCGGCACATTGCAGAAAAAAAATCAAACAGGAAGTAATGTGATGCATATGAAAGGGAACTCTTAATGCTTTTTAATCAGAAGCCTCTTATTTATACCAATGGTGTGTGAATAGCATTACAAATATGCACTTGACTTGCTTTGTCATGCAAACCTCCCAATGCAGTAGGCAGCAGACGACAAGATTCCTTTTGTGCTGTTTTCACTGCAGTTGTAATGGAATGAGGTCTCTCTGTACCTGAGACGATCTGATGTGCGAGTTCCCAGGTGCCACTCAAACTGTCCTGTCAACAGCACCCCCATCACAACTGAAATGAAGCTTGCTAATGTATCTGTAAGATCCGTTAGTGTCTACAGTGAACATATACTCATATGGTCAGACCTGGCTGTGTTTACTGTATTTTCGGTGTTTCGTTCAAATACACATCAAGACAAATAGGCTGAACTACCGCTGAGCTCTCTGTAATCTTCTTGGTGACGATTTTATGAATTATCTATGTCTTTGGGCGCCATGGATCTACATATGGGTGTATATATTTTTTAAAGTTTGTGTAGGTGTGCCTTTAGATGTAAATATGTTTGTGTGTATGTGTGTCACAGTAATGTGTATCTGTGTGTATGTAAGAATGATAGTTTGAGTGTGTGTGTCTGTGAGAGTGAGATAGAGAGGGAGAACAGTGTGTGTGTGTGTGTGTGTGTGTTTATGAGTAATGTGTGTGTGCCCCCTCTCTCTGTCTCTGTGTGTGTGTGTGTGTCTGTGTGTGCATGTGTCTCCCCTTCAATACCTTGCTCCAGCCCTAACCAGCCGTTAGTTGGATCGCAGGCCTCCTGCATCTCAAACACCTTAATTAGTCATTCAGCTCCTTATTTGTGTTTGGTTCCCCCTCCGGCACCTAATTAATGCTTAATCGAAACTGCTGAACTGAGCCCGTGGAGAACTCATGAATATTAAAATTAGCCTCAACAATTTTGAAAGGGGGTGGGTGGCGGAGGTGCAGAGGGGTATAAGCATGGAGGGGCTGGGTGGGGGTGGGGGGTGAGGAGGTAAGGCCTGGGTCCGTTTGATCCTGTCTGCTATGGTACTGCTTTACAGGAACATGGGATTTCCATCCGGATGTACAGAGTACCATTACAGTTTACACAGAGCCCATCTAGAGATTATATTCTCTACTATGTCTGAACTGCTGATGCAGAGATTGTCAGTGTTTTTTTTTTCAGTTTAAAAGAGGACATTTATAATGTAGTTTCAGGTACTTTGTCTTTTGAAGCAAGCCAGTTTTGTTGCTTTGGATATTCAGTCGCGTATGTTTGTTCAAAGATGTTCAAACAGAAACACACACTGTTACAGCTATTCAATTTCTCCTCACTCACCAGTCCATTCCTGCAGCTGTTGGCAAAGCTCATGTGTAAACAAAGAGTTTGTAAAGGGATTTTGATAGAGGCATGGTAGAAAGACAACAAATAAACAAAAATGTCACCTTGCCAATTAAGATATTTCTATTGCTTAATTTACCCATGTAATAGTTGTCGGAAACAGCTGGATAGCAGCAATTAGGCCAAAGAAAAAAAGTGCAAAAAAGTATTAAAAAATGCCTCTGTGTGTATATCAGAATGAAAGGCATCATTCGCCCAGTTCCAGTAGCTTAACAGAGACTTTAAACACTTTAAAGTTTTGTTATGCAATTGTCCTTCTTCAGTCATTTCCTATTATTTCCAAGCACCCCTGTGTATGCCAAAGTTCACTTCACAGTCCGACGTTGTACTTCCTTCTGACAGTTCAGTGGAAATTTGTATATTAATGTCACCTTGCAGGAAAGGCCTGTCATGGCTCGGTGTGTTGAGCAAGTTGCATGGAGAAAATCATTTAAAGTTATACACCAACCAAAGCTGCTTTCCATATTTTATTAACAAATATACAATTCAAATGACGACATTCAAATGCTTTAGCATTTTCATTGTTTCATTATTCAGAGAGAATGCATACTGAGGTTGCATATGTAAGCTTCATTTGAATAATAACATTTCAGGGCGGAAAAAAAATAGTCCAAAAACAACATCTCACTAAAAGAGCATCTCTCAGGCTGGCGGGTAAACTGAGACTGGTGGAGGAAGTCTCTTCAGCTACTTTCAGATCACGGCCGGTCAGTTTGCCCTGTTCATTCAAATTCAATATGAGCCTCTGACAAGGGTCTTAATTTCTGTAACAAAAAGTGCCCATCATTGAGCCTGGCATTTGCATAACGAGGATACTTCTATTTCCACCAGTGTTATATTCCTGACATCCCGAGTCCAAGGCGTGAAAGTGCACTGTGCGGGGGCAATGCTGCAAGGTTAGAGGAGCAGAAGTGACTGAAATTACTGCAGACTATTCCTCCATGTCTGCATGGGGGACTCAGTACACAACATCAAATCAAGCATGAGATACAAGCAAAGCATTTTCAACTCACTAAAGCAGAGCGACATCTCTCTTTCGTCCTCCCTCCCTATCCCTTCCTCTCTCTCTCCCTCTCTTTCCCTCTCTCTCTTTCTCTCTCTAAGTGTGTGTGGCCAAAAGGGAACTTAAAAGATATTATATTTCACCTCAAGACACTGATAATTGATACCTTGCAGAGCTTTAGTATTTCATTCATCTTAAATCAAATGAAAAGCACAACAAATAATAGGAAAATGCAAAAGATATAAAAAAGGTCACAAGGATGGTATCATAGAAACATCTCAGGACAAATAACTTTTATGGCTGAAAACCTTCAGCCAACAATCATAATGCCTTTCCAAATCAAATATTTGCACATGCAGTAAATATGCTGAATTCCTCTTGAATCTTTCTTTTTTGCCGTTTTGTTTTGTTGTGCTGTGCTCAGCCAAAAGGCTACCCAAGGACCCCCCGAGTCTTACCTTGCAAACTGATGAGACCTTCTTCTCCTCTGTCCATCCATGACCTTCCTCTCATGTCTCCTCTCCGAGTCCATTCGCCTTGCCGCTCTGAACCTCTGCGTTCACACATTCCCAACAGTCTCCCGCTTTAAAAAATCTGCATTCTGCCCTTGACTCAAAAGACTTCTTTTTTTCTTTTTTTAAAAAAGTCTTTCATAGACCTTTTGTGTTGGCTGTGCTCAGCTTTGCCTCCCTCGCTCTCCTCCTTCTCCAACTGTATCCTTTCCCTCCTCTTTAAATTGAAAACAGATGACAAACTGACTTGTTTCGGGCCTTATATGCCCATGCAACGTGCTTTATCGTAGCACTCAAATTGCAAATGGTTCTGTCCTGATCTTGACTTGGATTGGCATTTCAAAATAGGAAATAGATTTAAATAAACACTGAATCCCGGAATGTTAACTGCTGGGCAATGGTAAATCTGCGCCATAATTAAAGTATAATGATATCTTCATCTGAGATATGGTGGGGTCAGTGAATTATGTATCGCTATGCAGATGATAAACAGAGATGTTCTGTATTCATGTATTAATTTATACATCTGGATAGATATTAAACCAAATGACATACTCCTTAGCATTAACAGGATTCACTTGTTTAGACCTCAAGTGCTGTCTAACTCTCCTCTGCACATTTTGAGGGATCATTTAGGGATCATTTTCAACACAAAAAAGGCCTGTCTGAGAGACCACCAAAAACTAGTCTAGATAGTGGTCACTGGTACATCTCAGTTTGAGCAGACAACAATCAAAACTTCCTCTTATCTGCTCATGAAAGACCACAAACAGGACTGTCTGGTCAGGGGCCTGCCATGTTGTCCTTCTCCAGAAAGTTCCGGAAGGGCCAGAAAGCAGGTCACCCAGCAGAGGTGCGGTGGCCATGGTGGGTGAGCGAAGCCCCGGCCGTATTTGCTTTCGCCTGCCCAAATGTTAGCGCTGATAAATAAACATTATTTAAAAGATCCGTCAAGCCCTGTTAAATGTCCCCTACGTGGTTGACTCGTTCCTGCCTCCCAGGGCACGGAATATTTAATTATCGCGCTAAATGAATAATCAAAAAGTCAATTTCCAAAAGAGCCGCCCGCTTGCCTGTGCAAGACGCACAATTGCATCCATAATATCTGCATGTGAAATCTCTCTCCCTCAGCCATCGCCCCCGCCTGCACCTCCTCTCGCTAACACTCCCCTTTATGCCTTGGAGCGCTGCTAAGCAAATGCATTGTGATTCCTCCCCCTGCTCTTGATTTGGCGTTGTCCTTTACACCTAATTAGATGTTTCAGTGGCCGCCATAAGCAAGGAGACTGACGGTACAACTTGTACGACACCGACACTTAAGCAAGCTTTATTGATCTTGTAATACAAGGAATGTCAAGAAAAGTTAATTATCCAATAATTGATCGTAGGCCTCCCCTTAACGTTTACTGCTGACTCTGAGGTACGGAGGAGTGAGTGTGTGTGTGTATGTTGTGTTTGTGTGTGTGTGATTCTGTGTGGTTCTGTGTGAGTGGTTGTGTCTCTGGACTTGTGTCTGCTTGTGTTTCTCTGTGTTTCAGAGAGAGAAAGAGAGTTAGAAAGAGGCAGAGAGAGAAAAACAAAAGATTGTGATATGGGTGAGGGGGCGTATCCAGGAAATGAGAAGAAAACAGGATCGAAATCATCCAAAGCCAGAACGAGGAGCAGGCGGTGGGTTGAATGTCTCCGCTCATCTCTCCATGAGATTTTTGTGATTTTAGGGCCTTCCAATTCCCTCCTCCTCTTCCACAGCCTTCTCTCACTGTATTTACATTTACTAAATCACCAAGTGCTTATGTCTGTATGTGTGTATGTACATGTGTGTGTGTGTGTGTGTGTGTCTGTGTGTCAGGGGAGGGTTGAGGAGCTTGTTTGAACTTGATGGTCACATCCAGGCCCCCTCTACACCACTAGATGGCATCACAGATTGATAGTCACTGTTGACTTTGTACAGTATACTGTGAACAGCACACAATCTTTACCACTCTACCAGTATCTACTCACATGATAGGGAGACAGGAGGCATGATCTGAGACAGTGTGTGAGTCTGTGGTTGGGACAGCAATATCTACCTGTAATATCTATATGCAAAATATCTATCTGTCTCTCTATTCTGGTGGTGATAGGATGAGTGGAATAATAGGTAAATGACAAAATCCCGTGAGGTACTGTATCTACTGTATGTTGAAATGTTGGAGACAAAAAGCAGCTCTAAAAAAATGACATTCTCATCAAATACCAGAGTAACATCTGCTGGATTTGTGCCATGTGCATTCTCGGTTGGCATAAAACAGGAGTCTGTTAGATCTTCAGATCTGATGGATCACTTCTATCTTACTGCCATTTGACTGTGAAAAATTACTCCTAGTGGAGATACAAAAGACCTTGAGACTTTAAAAGTGGCCAAGCACCACCTCGCTTGGCTCTGATAAAACATTGAGCTTTTTCTTCCTTGGCTCCAATGCAAATCATGTCAAGGACATTAAGACCTGTATATCTGCAAGAGCAATCCTCACCTCGACTTTAAAAATATGATTACCAGAAACATCTTGAGAAATGATGCGCTCCATACCATAATGCTCCTCCACTTCCATGACATGCTCCCAGCGTCCATATAGGATGTCAAACAGGGACATATAGAGTTGAGGGTGTTTAGCTGTGACATCGCCTTAACCCCCCCCCCCCCCTCTCCTCCCCAACAACCCTCTGTTAATGCCACCCTCGTCCCACGCATAAGTCTCAAAGTCAGAGAGCGTCGTTGGGTTGCAGGAAATCTCCATCCATCAAACGAGCGTTGAGCCAGCATTACCGTGGTGTGATCCCGCCGCTTGGCTCAGCGGGATGCAGCGGCTCTTCTAAGTGAGGTGCCCCCCGATCCCAATGAATTTTAATAGGCATGGATAGAAAAGCATGTGTGTGTGTGTGTGTGTGTGTGTGGTTGGGGGTTTGCTAAGTCGCAGGACGCCAAGGGGAGCGTGCAGAGTACGCCAGCGTTGGCAGCCGACAGTGTTATCGTTTGCCAGATACATCTCAAAGATTATTGCCCTGATGGATTGTTTTGAAAGACGTTATTTGGAGGATAAACCGAGGAGGTAGGTGTAGCTGGGTCAATGAGACCCCCATGGAAAGCACATGCCGTAGCAGGTAGGTTAATGGGGTTGTCGCATATACCTTGCCCACGTTTGGAGCTTTTCGAATTAATCGGCTTCATCGTCATAGTTGTTGGCACACACAGCCCAGTTCACAGGATGGTTACCCCTGGAACCCCTGCTCAGTTTTCCAGTTCAATGTGAAATACAGATAGAAAAAAGCCTCATCTGGCCTCCTCGCTGATCTGAATGTTCATTAATGCATCGTTTCCCTCATTGTGAGATGCCGCGGCCTCAAATCTATTAAGATTCTGGCCTCCGTCCTTCCCCACTCTGCCCTCTCCTCACAGCGTCGCAGGGCATCGTGGGTAAAAAGAGTAAGCCCCTTGCCTCTGCTCGTTAACCTGTCCTAATGAAGTCTCAGGTGTTCCATTGTTCGACTAATGAAGCCACAGTGGTGCCGTCTCCCCCCTTGACTTCCCTGCAGTCACAATGCCCCGTGAGCTGCTTAAAGAGCCTGTCTGTTTTGGGGAATAGGGGTGGGGGGTGAGGGGAGAGGGGGCTAGCTGTGTTTGGCAGTGTTTGCATGCATCTGTGCCCCCATCGCCCCTGTCGCGCCCCGCAGACCTCTCTTCACACATTCCCTCTCCGTTGGCATGGCGACGCCGGCGCGCTTGGGAAGGATGAGTGGCATCTGCTCCGTGGAGTGCAGAGGACCAGCTGCCCTTGGCAACGGGGCATCTGCGTGTGTGTGTGTGTGTGTGTGTGTGTGTGTGTGTGTGTGGCACTGTCGTCATGGGCACGGAAGGGGCACAGACCTCAGGATCAAGCAGCAGCGTCACCCCACCACCCTCGCCCCACCCTCACCCCACACTCACCAAGCACGCCTGCTTTTTTGGAAAGAAAGAAAAAGAATGAAACTGAGACCTCTTGGCCTCTCTCTAATTCTTCTCCCTCCATGAAACTCCTGTTCCTCACTCAACGTGTTTCCCATTTTTTTTTGTCCCCTTCGCCACATTCAGTGTCCATCTGTTGCATATCAAACGCACATTTCTTATTGTCTCTGCACCCTGAGTGCCTCGTGTGCAGTATGTGCTGTGTGGACCTTTCAAGTAACAAGCCTTTGCTACCCAAGAGGAAGGGAATGGCACAGAATTGTATAGAGGCTATTTTAATAGTATTCCGTATTAATACATGGTTACATTGATCATCAAAATCACAGAGGAACTGCAAAATCTTGTCTTTTGTGTCCTTGGGCTCTTTGATGACTCAGCGATGGCCTCTCTTCTCCCCTCCCTCTCTTTATCAACACTCCTTTATCTCCACACTTTTTTTTTATCATATTTCTTCAGGTTTTCAAAAACAAACACCATTAATGAACTTCCATGCTGACATATGCAGAAACCCGACATTTAATTTAATACCAGCGTAGCTTATCAAATCTCCCCCTGGCCTGTGTCGCGAGCAGCATCTCAATGAGCACTGCTACCTGAGCCCGGCCCCCACTAGAAGCCACATCCTGCTACTGCTGCTGCCGAGCCCCTCGAACAGATAATCATCGCAATCAAGCACATATTTGCTCAGACACTTACGTTTAATTTGGGATTAACCAGATCTCGGGGAGATTTGTGAGGGGAGTGTGGGGGGGGTGGGTGGGTGGGGCCCTTGTGTGTCACTGTTTTTCACGTTTTAGGTTTACGGTCGTGCTGTTTGGCCTCGAAGATTCCCCCGGTGGTTGCCTGGCGCCGGTGGCCACGGGGACGGCTCTGCACGGCTGATGCACGGTAAATTGATTCCCGCGGAGGGCGTGATGGATGAATGGGGAGCGAACGTCTTCATCGCTGACCTCTTCTTCCCGCGCGGCCCCCCGATTGCCTCGCCGTGCCGTGCCGTACTGTGATTGACAGCCGGGCTAACGAGTTCTGTCTGTGCGCATGCTAAAAATCTATCCGTGCGAGAAGCTCGCGGCTCTAGCCAGCATGTTTACAGGTAATGTGCTGCTCAGCCTGAGCTGAGACGGAGAGAGGTGGAGAGCATGAACACGAACAGGAATTAAGGAAAGAGAGAAAGAGAGAGTGTAAGAGAGATGTAGGGCCAAGCCAGAAGTCTGAAGAGGAGAGGCTAGATAGAAGCTCTGCGAGGAGTAACGCCATATGAAGCACAGGAAGAATACAAGGAGTAAGCCACACAAATTCTTTACATTTCCCAGAATTCATCTCACTCCCTTGCCTTATGAACTCCATTTCCTTAAACATGCAAGCATTGCCTATATTCTTGATCTGCGTCCTATGGTGTGAAGTGAACTTACAGTATGATGGAACGGCCTTCAAATGTCCTCCTCCAAACTCTTCATAACAGTAACAACAGGAAAAAAATATTAAGATCTCGGATTGCAAAAGTTCTTGTCGGGGCCGAGTTTAACTTGCTTGTTACTGCAGTTTTTCTGCAGGCCGGAGAAAAATGAGGGCGCTAAGCAGAGAGGAGAAGTCTTTAAGTGTGACAGAGTGTCTCTTCCCCCAAACAGATGAGAGGCCCCCTGATCCTCGTTCAAGGTTATGAGTGATGTGCTTTTGCTAAACATTTTAATTAAAGCTTTTTTCCCCCCACCGTGCCTCCATGCCAAGACAGTTACCGCGCCGCATCTACAGTCCCTTTGGACAGAGACTAATCCAGTTAAAAACCCCGAAATGGGAGCGTTTCTCTGTGAGAGTGGCGGCGTCTGAAATTAATCGTCGTCTTGGGCCGCCCACTCGCCAGGAGTTATGAGACGACACATTCGAATGGACAGAACGCAGACAAAGTGACTGGTGGACACAGGCATAGACGCTGATATCTTCACTCTCAGAGGCAATCCCTAAAGGGGAACAGTCAGTGGTAGAGTACTGTGGTCCAGATGTATCATAATTGTATTGCTGCACACTGTTCTATATGACATAATATCCCACCACTCTCAATGTAGACCGATACAGTATAATTACCGCCAAATATACGCCTTATTATTTTCAAACTAATCTTTGACAATCCAACTGTTGGCCAAATAGGATTTAATAGTTACAGATGTTTGGAGCTGACCCATTCTTAAAAGCAGACGGTCAGAATGCAGAGGGATCCAGCTGTTAACCCTAATGGCTTCCTGGGCAGAGAGGCTTTTAGACGGTCCAGGGGGTTCTCTAAAAGCACCTCTGCACCATGGTGCGTCAGTAACCTTACTCCATGTAGAGCACAGGCCCTAATGGACAGGAGCCTTTCTCTGTCTGTGCCCTCTTGACCTGCAAGGTTTGGGGAGGGTGCATAACAAAAAGGTCTAGAGCGGGTCCAGGAAAGTTGCAGCCCATACCGTGTGTGCACTAACGTGTGTGTGTGTGTGTGTGTGTGTGTGTGTGTGTGCATACGATGTGTGTGTGTTCTGTGCATAAGTGTATATTGTATATGTGTGTTTAAGTGAATGTGTTTTCTTTTTTTCTTCAGATTCCCTTTTCTGTCTGTCCGAAAATCCGAGTCCTTTACCTAATCTTCCCATTTGTGTCTGTTGCTCTGTCTGGGTTAAGTTCCCTGCTGAAAAGGAGAGGTATTGAGTTAACTACATTTTGAATGACCACCGTGATACAGACAGACCATTGTCTGTTCCGAGTGACTTCACTGGTAGTCACTGAATCACAAATAGGGGTCCCGCAAAGTACATCCGACGGGCTAAGGATTATGCGCACTTTTTCTCAAGCGTGTTTGATAAAAAAAAACCTCTTTATCAATTGCTGCCGAGTCTCGTACAGACACGCCATTAGGTCAACGAGGAGATCAAAGGTTCAATCACTGTCTTAGGTCAACTGGGTCGTAGCAGGGGGCTAAATTGAGCCAGGGGCTTGCTTTTGGGCCTCCTGAGGATCTGTACTGTCTGAGTGGAATTTAAAAATCCTTCTGGGAGTTTAGTATGTCTGCAAGTCATGTTTATCTGGCCAAGAGCAACCTGGCAGAAAGGCCCGCTGACACCAGAGAATCATGGGAATCTTCGGCGCAGCCTCCCGACAGACATCGGTGGCTCTGGCACACACACACACACACACACATACACACGCATACACGCACACACACACACATATACGCACACACACACATACACGCACACACACACACACACACACACACACACACACACACACACATACACGCACACACACACGCACACACACACACACACACACACACACACACACACTTGTCCCAGTCCATTTTGTAGCAGAGATCACTACTAAGGAGACAGCCGTTTGATCCCCATACATCATTAACACTTCATTTCCTTCAAATTATGGGCAACAAACCCGCGTAAATTGCTGATCATATCGGAACTCCTTATAGCTCTCCAGAGTAGATCCTGGTCGTGCGAGTGCTCTCGCTCTGTCAGATCGGTGATGACCTACTGAAGCAAAATAAGCTGCCATTTCTCCCCGCTGCACCCAGGTGCCACTAACAATCTCCCCCCAGCTACAATGGAAACAGATAAAAGAAATATGGCAGAGATGCATTACCGCACAAGACCACTCATTCTTGAGACCTATAAATACTACTCTGCATTCAAGTTCAAGTACAGTCTTGCCTTATGACTCTTCCTCACTAATCACTGTATGGCCTCGCAGTCACCTTATGGTCAACTGCACATTTGTTTGCATAATCAGTTTACTCCTTGATTCTCTCCCACACACAACTCACTTACCAATAGATGGAGTCTTGCACCACCCTTTCTGTTGTAGCTTTTGGAAGCGTAAATAATAAGCGGAGAATGACAGTAGTGTCATCCCATTCTGCCTAAGACACATCTTGGCAAGCGATCACTCACTATGATATGGACTTGCTGTTCGCAATCACATGTTTCCCTCCGCAGCTCTAGCAGACAGACAACATGTCTCTCAGCATCCCCCAGATGATGTGATGGCGTGATGATGCTCTATTACACATCTCCTACACATCTATTCAGGAGACAACTTCTCCCGCCGACAGCACCTTGCCTGTCGTGTAACAAAATCTTCCTTTTCCAACTCTCTGCCCACTTCTGTCTTCTTTTTGTTGCCCTTTTTTCTGTGTGTAAGTGTCTTAAACTCTTTCTTGGCTTGTCACGCTGTTTCTGTCTTGGAGTTGAACTCATTACTAAACTCTGTCTTCATTTCTCTCTCTCTTTCTCTCTCTCCATCTCTTTCTCTCTCCATCTCTTTCTCTCCATCTCTATTCCAGTATGCTGTAGGAAGGCCCAGCTGTCCCTCTGTGTTGCCTGGCTCTTTCATGTGGCTGTTAATGAGGGAGTCACATATGGGCCCCTGCCTTGTTAGGGATGATTGTGTGTCAGGCTGGTGTGGAGGTGGCGGAGGTGTGTGGGTACGTCGTCAGTGGCATGGTGAAGGAGGGGTGAAGGAGGGGTGGAGGCGGGGTGGAGGGTGAACGGTTTGGGGGAGGTGAGGTGAGGAGGTTGGAGAGCAGAGTGGGTGGGAGTCACGCCCCAGGAAATGACTCTGGGCCAGTGTTGGCTTTGGAAATGACACCAGCCTCCACACACAGTGATGTAAATCAAGCCGTCTACATCCAGACAGGGTGTTTAACTGTGGATGGGAGAGCGGTCTTGGTCTCTAAGACTCGTACTTATTGTGGCCAAATGCTATGCTATGTTATGCGTTAGGCATAGCTTTCCGCAACAACATAATACATATTGGCACCAGTGAATATTGAGCAATATTTCTTTCATGTATACATCATGAACCTACTGGATAACTGAAGTGACTTCAGTTTTGGCAATTGAAAGGTCTCTAGGTTGTATCGCTCTGCTGTGATTTTTAAGCATGCAGGTATCTTGAAGTGTATAACTGATAGGCAAACAGCCAAATAATCAACCCCAGTGTCCTGAACCACTCTCTACAACAGGACAGGGGAAAATTGCACTTCAAGACCATCACTTCAAATCAATCAAAGGGATTTGAAAATGCTTCAAAGATACAAACAACAATAATTCACTTCAGTCTCATTTGAATATTCATTACCTTCACCTTGGTTGTAACCTTTGTAAACAGAAAGAAGTAGAGAGTAAACTTTCATTTCAAGGGATCAAAGCAAGAGTTGAGTACAGCCACTGACATTCCAGATAAATGCATTTATGTATATCAGATGAAAGGTCTTAATGAGATGTATTTGCTGCCCAAGTTCCTCATCCATGAATAAAATTATGCTGCTTTTAATGCTGACACTTAGTGTTAATAAACATGCTCAGATCCAATGGTTCAAACAAGATGGCTTCTACATTTATAAAAACCTTGGCTTCACTGTAATTTATTGTATGTAGACATAGACATGGACATCTTAACATTTGTGTCAACCTTTCCCTTGTGACTATGGTGAGGTTTGAAATAAAACACTCATTACAGTTTCCCCACAAAATTAGAAACATTGAAATGGACACTTCTGTTTGTAGCAGTACGCCTTATGCAGTAAGTGAAGATACTATTGAGGCAGTGGTATGCGGTGGTGGCTAGAGGGGATACAGCTAAGGGTTAAGGTTAGGGTTAGGGTTAGGTTACTTCCTGTCCTGATACTGTTTATTATGACCGCCGCTAGCGAAGCGGTCATATAGGGATTGTCAAAGTTTTTTTTTTTTTTTTTTTTTTTCCCGTCATCTACTTCCTGAATTTTTGGTCAACGATACCCGGGACACCGAACCACCGGGGCACATGAAATTTGGTGGGTATGTAGCCCCACTAGACTTTTACGGAAAAATTTCGTTTCGTCCCCGGGGGCCACTCCACCCCCGTGCTGGGCCCCCCGAACCGCAAAAAAAGCAGTTTTTCCTAAATAACTACCTGAACCGTGGCACTGGGGATGAAGAATCTTTTATGGTATGTTGGTCTCAAGGGCCCACATCAACCTGGCCCATAATCACTCATTTGGGATTTGCACCCCCCGGTAAAAAATGAAAATGCAATATTATTCTGCTTTAATCGCCCCTATATTCAGTTAAGATGTTCAGAACTGCACCAAATTTTATGTGTATGATTGACCTGGCATTCTATGGGGGTATGCCAAGTTTCGTAGAATTTCATCCATGGGGGGGTCTAAAAAAAATTAGGTTATGTGTACATTTAGTGACTGTACACTCATTGGCCTGTAGATGGCGGTGCACACATATACACATGCACACACACACAGGCACCCACATACTATCGGTATTAGAACGGCCGATACATAATTACAAATTCAGTAGAATTAAAAGAAAGCCATAATAAATATTCATCACCATCATCATTGCTGCATTTCCAGTATTGGCGATGAGTAGTCGTTTGTCCACTAGATGGCGCATCGTTGCAGTGAGACGTAATTTTGTTGGAAGTTAAAAGTGGGTTGAAAAAAACAATGGACGCTTCCTACAAGGACTGTAATTTACCGCAGATAACGTCTAATAAGGATAGGACGATGTTCACATGAAATGTAATTCCCATTTCTCTTTGAAGCCGACATAAATCTGAGGATGTTTATCGGACATGCTTGGTTTTTACTGCAGGTACGTTAATCTTATAATATCAATAAGGACCTACTTAATGTTACCGTTAGCGTTGGTTGAGTGATGGAGGCCAATTTGATTGATTGCATTTGTAGAAAACTAGAAATGCGGATATACCAAGCAAATTGATAGCAGCACTGTAATTGTATCTTTCGACTGTCATTTGTTGCACGTGCTACAAAAATCATTCTGTGCAATGGAAGATTTACCAACGTTACTGATACAGTTTTGCCTATACATGCGTGAGACTAAGACGCCTGTTTATTTCGTTTTAAGTGTGTGCAGGGTGTGTGAGAGGGGAATCGATGTGCTTTGATTCCAGCTTGGTAGTTGTAGTCTGTGAAATTAAAAAGTACGTGTGTGTGAAGTATCCAAACAATGACACCTTCATTTCATTATGGTTGCTTTTGCTTTATGCTTTTGCTTTAGCTACTGTGTAGTGGGTGGGTCCCATTTAGAAATGGCTACTTCATTCGCGCTTTCCTTAACTCATGGAGCTGCATGAATTTTATTACAACTTTTCGCCACAATATGGCAGTTTAAGTCCGCTTGATACTGTAAGGCGTAAGCCATTGGTTTCCAAAGGAGATTTTATTTGTGTCGCCAGCATAGCCTATTGATAATTTATGTTGTAAATAGGCCTACCTTATAAGCCTACCTGTAGCTTAGGGAAGCTAACAGCTTTCTATTAGGATCTAGTTTGTTAGTTAGTTTTGTCATAACTCCCTGATGCATTTTTGCATTTAGAATAGCCAGAGCGTGGATATCTCAATCGGAAAATTAAACAATATCGGGTGCCATGGACTAGGCTGGGTGAACCCAGCCTGATCTGCCCGCTATTTATTTTTTGATTTCTTAAAAGATTGAGCTTGGTCTGGTGAAAGCCAGACTAGCCATGGACCTCAGTTACACAATGCAAAGGAACATGAATCAGCCTATATTTGCACGAACAATAACGGACAACAGTTCTTCAACTTTGGCCCGTTAAAATGTGTATGAACAGTCTAGCGACGCATTTCATCAAGGCCCATTTGGACATGTCAGTTATTTGCACCACTGGTTACATGTAAAACAGCATTTCGTTTCAGACTACTGTTACTTAATTTGTGCATTAACAATAACGTTTCAGACTACTGTTACTTAATTTGTGCATTGACAATAAAGTATTACATGAATTAAAGATGACTAAAATCTTATGTAGAAGAAGAAACATTCACAAAAAATCCATCCATCAAAAAATGACCTTTGTTTTTGATAGCTGTTGAAAACGGCATGGAACTGACAGAGATGTTTTTGTTCATAAACAAACAAACAAACAAACAAACAAACAAATAAATACATAAATAACATTATGCTGATACCTTTTGCTTTTCCCAAATACAATGTAGCCTACAGGTGTAAATTACCTTTCATCAATCAGTTGCAATGGATGAACTGTGATGAACTGCCCTACTTGTGAATGTTTAGAGATTTTAAAGGTTTTATAACAATGCTACATGCTATTCTACAATCTATTCAACTTTTCAGCACCAGTAGGCTACTTTCTGTGCAGCCGCACACACACACTCAGGGGGATGGAGTAAAATATGGAGGCAAATTGAAGTGTGATTTATTTTCGCAGAACGCCTGTACAGGACTGAGCGGCGGTCATATTTTGTACCGCTATGCGGTACATCTAGTTTCTATGGAGATTTCACTATCTGTTACGTGACTTCCGTTCTTAGCTGTATCCCATCTAGCCACAACCGTGGTATGCTGGGGCCCGGTGCAAGCATTTTCATTTGCCCCCCCCACCCCACCCCCCCGAACACCAACCCCACCCCCGCGACACAAACACACACACACAAAACGCGTGGCGCCTACACAATAACTACACAATTGCTTAATTTAGCCTAACAGTGTGGCGCAGCGATCAGATAGCCTTCCACAAAAAGGTCACAGAAAGTACACCTCACATATGCTTACTCCATAAAAAAGCAGCCTGTAACTCACCCATTAGAAGTTCACTCTATGGGCCTTCTGTTCAGCAAAGTCATTGATGATATATCGTTGAAACCCAACTGCCTGGCTCTGCTGTTCTCTATGGAGAGTATAGCCAATCCACTCAATCGTTCTTGTCCCATGTTAGCCTAATTAGCCAATCCACTCAATCGTTCTTGTCCCATGCTAGCCTACTCTTTATAGGTAGGACTTAACGCCAGCATTGCTAGCATCAACGCCAGCAGCAACATTCGAGGTGTTTAAAAAAAAAAAAAAAATTCAGTTTCATTCATTTGGATTTAGTCTCCTCCTGTTCTCGTCTTTCTTTTCTCTTCTGTGTGCCACTTTGATGCTGACTAATTGCTGATAGCACTGCTGATTATTATAACTAAGCTACAACACATCCAGAAGTAGCCTCACAACATAATGTAATCACGAATGACAGGAAGTAAGATCATTGGGATAAACACATTTTCCAAATTCCCAGCAGGCCTTTTTCCTTTGTAAAAATAGACAATAAATAAAGAAATGTAATAAGTTGCAGGTATTTTTTCATTTCTAACTCATATCGTAGCCTATGTTGTAGCCTAACATCTGAACATAAACAAAATGCAAAAAATAAGGTCACCATGACTAATAGTTATAGGACATCTGAGTGGTATAAATAGCTGTCAATCCCATTCAAAGGAATATACTGTAGTTTGAGAAAAAAAAAAAAATATCTGAGAACTGCCGAAGTGATCGCTGCTTATTTACAATATTGCAAGATGAGCCCGAGTAATAACGGGAGGGGGCATATCGGGAGTGTGGAAGTGGGCCTACCTTCGCGCCTGGGCCCTGGTGCACCGCGCCGGCTGCACCGTCGGTAGCCACGCCCCTGTATTGAGGGCTGATTCTGGTGCTGATGATCATGTTCAATACTGAGTGTTCCAAAACTGTCAAATTAATTACTGTAATAAGTAAGGGATAATGTATTGTGTGCTGGTAATTACTGGAAAATAAGTCCCGACAGAGCTTTGTTCTTCTGGAAGGGACTTATTTTACGATAATGATTGTTGGACAATACATTATCCCTCTATGGCTACTTGCCAAAGCGAGAAAAGAAACTTCATACGTCTATAATTTTGTTACTGTTTCATGGTTTCTGCTAAGAAACCAATAGTTGCTATAGTTCGGGTTCCATTGTTTCATTGTGATGACTGAATGGATGTGAATCAGAGGCACAAAACCTGTTGCTATTGAAAGCGGTCATTCATTTTTTGCAGTGGTCATACCGGTATATACAAAATATTGAACCTCTTCCCCAGTGAACTTTGGGGAAGGTCCATTCAAAGTCATTGGAGCTTTCTGCAGCATCCTTAAAAATCATATAATATGATGCATTTGTGCCCTTATTAGTATCCACAGTGATAAGTGTCATCAGTCCCCCCTGTGCAATGTGTGTATATGTAAGAGTGTTTACTAGGTGTATTTGTTTTAAGATCCCTTTTGAGTTTACCTCAGTGTTAACTCGGCTCCTCTCTTGTGGTCCGGTCAGGTAGGACAGCGCCAGTGGAGAGGGAGGACCCACCAGGGTTTCTGGCCAGCAGGCAACTCTCCGGCCCCCCTGGCATTCCTCCGGCCACTCTCCGGCCCCTCCTGGCATTCCTCCATCACCTCTTCCTTGCATCAGCCCGGGCCTGGTTTTTAACATTCCGGGGCGTAGCAAAGTCGAGGCAGTTCAAAGGGCCGCTCCGCTAACAGCCAAACTTCAATGGGGGCGCGACTCAAAGGCTTCCCCCCTTCACTCAGGTTCCACCGAGCAGCAGTTCCACCCACAGAGCAAGGTCATATCTGAGCCTGCTCTCGCGCTGACAAGAGCCTCTCCCTTTCAAAGAGCACTCAGGTCTGTAAAGACCAGCAGACAAACGGGAGGGAAGAGAGAAAAAGAAGAAAAGAGAAAGTATTTATAGAGAGAAGGTGAGTGATCACTGAAAATGAGGCCAGGAGGAAAAGGGAGAGAAATAATGGAGGAGAAGAAAGCAAAGTGGGGAGAACAGGTGAGAGAACAGGAGAGGGAGTGAGAGAGGAGAACAGAGAGGTTCTCACAAACTGGAGAAGAGCTGGAGTGGACTTGGACTTATATTGTGCAGGGTTTGCCATCCCATTGCCATAACATGGGGCACTGAGAGATTCAGTGGAGATAGCCTTGACTCAACTCAGACTCACTAGCCAATTTGTGGTGCGCGTGCACAGACATCACACACACACGCACACGCACACACACACACACACACACACACACACACACACACATACACACCACTCAGAGTACAGACATGGCCCTGCATCTAGACACTCATGGCCTCACACAAGCATGGTCTGCAAGATAACCTTGATTGCAAGGTTAAATTGGATCATGGTCAAGGCTAGATTGGGGAAACATGTCAATATAAGTTTGACTCGACCCTAGTAAATATTTTGCCATCAGAAAATATTTTTTACAAATAATACACTTGTAGTGGGTGTTTTATATATGATG
This sequence comes from Alosa pseudoharengus, assembly GCF_046254945.1. Taxonomy (NCBI): domain Eukaryota; kingdom Metazoa; phylum Chordata; class Actinopteri; order Clupeiformes; family Clupeidae; genus Alosa; species Alosa pseudoharengus. The sequence continues at coordinate 42,901,601 of NW_027468718.1, read as the reverse complement.
CTTGATACATAAAAAACAAACAATCAATTAATTACATTAGTTAATCCAAAAATTGATTGACAATTTCAATAGTGACATGGACACTATGTTTAAAATTACATTACCCATAGCATATAGACACTTATTGTATCTTTCAAAATTAATCCATGCTAACTGCAATGCTAATGCTAACTAGAGTGTTTTAGTGTGTGTGTGTGTGTGTGGGGGGGCACTGAACACTGTAACACTTTTCAGAATAAGTAAGAGTTGTTCATTTCTTTTCCCTCAGAGAAGCATGTTACGGTTGGGTGTTTGAAGAGTGAGATGCTGTTTTTCATTTTTCTGTGAGCGTACCGTCACACCTTATTTACAATTCAATGAGGTGCCCCATGTAAGAATAACAAATCTCTCTCTCTCTCTCTGTCTCTCTCTGTCAGAGTGTAGTGGTGAGAGCAAAGGTGTGATTCGTGCATGTGTGTTTGTGTGAGTTAGTATATTGTGGCTGAGTGCACTAAACCTGAACAATCTAGTGTCAGGAGAAGTACAATAGAAATGTATGTCTGTCCAGGCCACAATTACTTCAATTTTCAACATGACTTCTGTAGTGTTGTAGTGCTGTGAGGCTATAATAGTCCCACAACTGGAGCTGCTTTAGGGAGAAACAGTAGCTATGATTTAGGGCATTCTGAGTAGTTAACCAGACATAATTATGTTTACACTTGACTTCAAAATCAGACCTTTTGGGATATTTGTAATGCTGTGTTTTCTGCTCTCCCTAAATGTTGGCCAGTACTCTTGACACCCCCCCCCCCCCCCACTTACAAAGTAGCAAACAACAGCACATGAGTCTAAAAAAAACATTCTAACAATTTGTTCCATAGGTATCAATCAGTCTTACTAAAATCGTTCCTGCCACAAAGGTTGGACTCTAACTAAGGGTGTGTTTTAGTGACGTCCCTCACACATCACATCACAGAGAGCAGATGATCTTTGAGGGATGTGCATTTGCTGCACCAGTTGAATGTGAGTTCTATCTTGGCCTAGTTTGGATCAAATTAGCACCAGTCTACAAACTGCTCAAATGTAATGAGTTGCATCACATACAAAGTTTCAGTATTAGATTAAATAAATAAATAAATACTACACCTCGTTTCCATAGGTGAAAGGTCCATCATAACAAAGTTGCTATAGTGTGGCTAATCCACTTTACATTTTGAAGGCAAGATTAGGAAATCAAACCAATAATCTTCTAGATATATTTGACATGGTCATGTGGATGTGTTGAACAGATTGGTGTATGGCACATTGTTTGGGATTTATGGGCACAGACAGGCTAACCTTAGCCCAAGAGTAAACACATTACCTGGGTAAGGACTTAGTAGCTTAGCATTTAAAAAAAATGGGTTTAGGTTGGGAGATTTACATGAGTCACGATCCGATCATAACAACAACTTAAGAGGTGGACTATTAGCATCAAGGTCAAAGCTAAAATTGAATATGCTTTCTCTTTCAAGGATGTACAACAAAATGATTTACAACACATTATAATAATTTATTATACGGCTCTTCACAATGCTAGTAGAACGCTCCCAACGTTCTACGGTAAAATAAATTCATGTAATTACCGCTGCAAACATATAATTACCGCTGTCAATGGCAACGGTTTTGTGCTGCTGATCATATCACTCCGCAAGTAGTCCGGTCACTTCTTGCATTGGAACTTCATTCAAAAGTGAAAGCAGATGGTTGATCAGCTGTGTTATAAAGAATGTTTGATTCAAGTTCAGCGTGTGTTGCGAACTATTTGTTTCTCAGCAAAAGCCACGTCGAAGCGGTAACAAGTAAGTGTGAAGAGACATATCTTGGAGTTAATTTTTTCGTTTTGGCAAGTAGCCGTATAATAAGCGGGATAATGTATAGAACGCCGGTCATTATTGGGAAAATAAGTCCCTTCAGGGCGAAACAAGACCCCTCCGCTGGCGCGTCGGGGTCCAGTTCGCCCTGTCGGGACTTATTTTCCCAATACATCAAACTGGTGTTTAATCTGATGTGTATTATATCATGCATCCTCCAGAGGTGAGATGGTAACAGGGCTTCCCTCAACAGGACTTCTAGGACTGGAAAACCATTTAAGGATAAATATTGATGTACCGGCCCTTAGGTTTTCCAAGCAACCTTTTTGTAAATGTTTATGTCTGAATATTCCAGATGTGTGGTCAGAAGTTTGTATGTACTTTTTATATTGCTGTTCAAAAAATAGACATTGATTGAAGTATAATACTTCAAGTTAGTTGTATTACTGAAACATGTAATATCTGGAAATATTGAGAAACTTTAAGTCATAATTTTTTTCTTAAAATGGCTTGGATCTTCCATATTGCTAAAACTAATGTACATACTGTATATCATTCTTGTTCAAAATAATGTCCATGTCATTCCTATTAGTTAAATTTCAATTCTTTACTGATGCAACCATTTATTATGACTGCTGCTAGTGTTTACACTCTGTTGTCGTTTAGGCTTTGTTTTTGTTTTTCTCTGATATTTTCTGCTTTTTTTCAGGGACCTCAAAACCCCAGGGCACATGGAACTTGTTGGCTATACAGCTCCCACTAGGCTGATAAGGAGTAAAGGCTTTTGGTTCCCAGGGGCGGGTTTTGAGTACTAACTCACCAATTGATATGCCCAGGATTACACATTTCTTGTGGTATGTTGGTCTCAAGGAGGTGGATCAACGAAACCCATAAAGGCTCATTTGTGCGCCACCTATTAAAAATTGATAACTGAATCACCAATATCTAGTGGCGAAAACGGTGCGAACCACACAAAGTTTGACATGTAGGATCACTACATCAGGCTCTGGATGCATGCCAAGTTTTGTGAAATTCTATCCATAGGGAGCACTGCAATTTGCATATTTCTATATCTCAAGAGCCGTTCAGTTTCAGCTATGATGTTGGAATTTGGTATGCTTACACTTGGCCACCCACACAGACTTGTACATACAAACACGTACACAAACACACACACTGGCACATTGTTTGTACAAAAACACACACGCATACACACACATACACTCAGATGCACACAAACACATTCCCTCGCTATGTGGTACATCTAGTTAATTGCAGACCTGTAAACAATGCAAAAGTATGTAAAGTGTTACGTACTACAAGTATATCTATATATAAAATGTAATAGCCTATATTCTCATACAGCACATGAAGTTACACACAATGCAACCTGTTTCCCCTCCACACATGCCAGACATCTGAAGCTCGCATGGCCACATTAAGTCTGTTCCCGTAGTCCACATCCAGATGTTGGTAAATATTCATGACACATGTTCCTGGTCATGGTCGTCGGGGCGACACTCCCGCCAGTCAGCGTCCCCCTGTCATCCATCACACTCGGATCAGATGTCACTCGTAACCTACTCTGCATTTTCCCCCGACCCCTGCAGGTCAAGTTTAATTAGGGGTTAATAGGAAAATAAATAAAGAAGTTAAAAAACGCAAATCAAATCAAGATTAATGATGACCTGTGATTACCGGCGACGCAGTGCTAAGTGTGACACACTGACATTTACTCTGATGAGAAGTTATACAACACAACTTTAGGGCCACTGATAGCGTACTGATGTAAACTTGAAACTTGAACTTGTGAAAACCCTCTCTTGAACCCTCACATTGAAAGATGCTGGGTGACTGCTTGCTAGAAGAAAGTTAGTCCCACTTTTTTCAAAACTGTTATTTCTTTTTCATAGTATTGTTTTATTCACAATCTTGTCAGTTGTCAAAAGAAAAACGACTTGGATTTAGCACTAAGGATTGTATATTGAATGTACTTTATATTAGTATAGGTTCATATATAGATGATCGATAGATAGATAGATACTTTATTGATCCCCAAGGGGAAATTCAAGAAAGTATATAAAGTACATATACAAGTATATATAAAGTATATTCAATTTATATTAATATAGGTTTCAACTTAAATAAACCTCTTTTCTTTACTCGGGATGCCACAGTTTGTTATTTTCACATGACAGTAAGGAGCATTATCAGTGAAATCTTCTATTTTAGTATACCTGTGATTCACCTTTGTCATCTTCTACACATGTAGCCTATTAAGTGGTAATTTCACAGTGGCAGTAGAGTGAATCCATGTGACTCTTCTCAAAAACAGAGAGAGAGAGAGAGAGAGAGAAAGAGATACATAGATAGAGAGAGAGAGAGAGAGAGAAAGAGAACCCTGGAAAGAGGTTTGTTCGACACAGGCAGCAGACCCCGATTTCTCAATTCATTACTTTCTTCTTTTGGAGCGGGGGCCTACCGTGCTGTCTTTGTTTTGTTAACCTACTTTTAATAATAGGAATAATTCATGGCTCCCCTCAGATGTGCAGCAACTTCAAAGCAGCCTGAGGATGCTGAGGTAGCAGAATCGAGGCGCTTTGAGCCCAGGCTGCTGGAGGCTGTTCACTCTGATGGGGTATCGCCTCGTTGGGCTGGAACTGCCCTGCCCTGGTGTTGGAGGGCTGGATGCTTAAACCAACATCTCTGCCTCTTGCTCCACATGGGGAACATTTCATATGTTTATAGGCTTGTTACTTATGGAGATAGCTTCACACAGCCAGTGTTTATTCTGATCAAACGCTAGATTAGAGAGACTCAGCGATATGGTAAAGGGGTCTTCAGTCTTGGTTGGTGAGAGGTGTTCAGGTTCATGTTAGCAGCATGGATGAAGAAACCGCAGACAGGCCTACGCTAACAGATCAGTGTTGCACCCAGACAGAGAGCCGTGTCTCTCAATCCCCCCCACAGGCAATAATGCCGGTCTCGCGGCCTGTGTGTGTGTGTGTGTGTGTGTGTGTGTGTGTGTGTGTGTGTGTGTGTGTGTGTGTGTGTGTACTCTGCTGTGCATTATTGTTTTCTCTCGAGACCCACTCACCTTCCACGCTCCGCGTCTCCCTCGCCCACCTCGTCCTCTCGGAGCGAGAGAGCCCAGCGTTTGCTAGGGGAGGAGGGAGCTACGGGTGCGGGTGCGTGGGGTGTGCCGATGGCGGCGGCGGCATCGGCGGCAGCGCGGGGGCACCGGTGCTGGGCGAGGGTGGGCGAGGGTGGGGGAGAAAAGCCATCAAAAAGCCGCTGTAATGAATATTCATCTGTGACAGTGGCCAGGGCCGTGGCGCGTTATCCTGGCTCAGATGCCCAATCCCTCTCCGCCGCGCCATTCCGCAGGGGGGGGGATGGGGGGCGGGGGGGGTGGGACACAAAGGCCCGTGGCCAATCCCATTAGCTGACGCCGGGGCGAGTTAATGGGATTCTGCCATGAGTCTGTGCGCCGCCGCCGACGCGCTCCTTTTTCTCGGGGATTTCGAAACGCGGCTTTTGTGCGCCAGCTATGCCATATTCTGGGGGAATAATGCAGGCACCGTTGCCTCAGCCGATCCCCAAACACAACCTCCATATACAGACATGACGTGAATCAGGCATCTGTCGAGAGCCTTAAGAATTACACCTCTCAAAGGAGCTCTTAAGGATGTGTAATTGTTTAAAGGGGACTAGAACAATCATTTAGAAAATGTGTTTATTCCTTCTCTTTGACCTCTCGTCCGTTGCCAGGGCTGGCAGTTGCAAACTGAAATGGTTGCCACTGTAAAAGGCCCATTTAGCTCTTTCCAGGAAAAAAAAAACAATCATATGAATTTGCAATTAAAGACAAAATCCATCTGTGGCTATCCTTATGCTGTTTTTATGTATTACAAAGAGATTTCCAGGCTTGGTGTCAGAATCCTGCTCATGGGAAGACTGTGTGAAAAGGAAGTGCTGAGGATGGAGAGGAAGTGAGGTCATCGTGGTAGGTCAGCGTGAGTCTGGCTGGGCCACACAAAGGTCGGCAGCACACCTGGACTCTCAAGGAGAAAGAGGGAACAGTTGTGTACCTCTGACCAAATCTGTCAGTCATTAGAATGTCTAAGCAAAGTCCTCATTCTAGGCACAGACACACGCTCTCGCACACACACATACACACACACACACACACACACTCGCACACACACACACACACACACACACACAGACACACACATTTGAGCAAGTCAGCCTTTATTAGTTTTTGCTGAATCCCCATCAGACTTGCGGCCCCAGAAGGAACAGTGGTGAGAGCATACATCCAAAACAGTCTTATTGAGCCAGACCAGCAGACTTCACCTTTCATTTGTGCATTCTCCTCCCTCCCCATCCCAACGCCTACAGCCTCCTGGGTCTGTTTGTGTGTGTGTGTGTGTGTTTTTTTTTTTTTTTTATCTATGCGTATGTGTAAGAGTGTGTGTGTGTGTGTGTGTGTGTGTGTGTGAATTTTTTTATGTTTGTGGGTGTGTCTGTGCGTATGCGTGCGTACATTTTTTTTTATCTATGTGTATGTGTAAGTGTGTGTATGTGTATGTGTAAGTGTGTCTGCACTTTTTATGTTTGTGTGTGTGTATGTGTGAGTGTGTGTGTACTTGTTTGTGTCTGTGTGTATGGGTGCGTGTGCAGTCAGTGGTGTTTTAATGACACACTGAATTTGTTGCCGCACTAAGAAGCCTCCAAAAAGACTCCCCTGCTCCACCTCTGTCATATCAACATCCTGCAATTGCCAAACACTCACCAATTTAAGCGATTTTTGCAAGGAACTTTGGTTTAAACAAGTTTGATCACCTCACCGAGGCTCCGGGTAATCTACTGTACCTGACGATGGAGCGCAATGTTAACTCAGAGATGTACAAAGACGCAGAGCGATTAGCAAGAAAGCTCTGTCAAACATTAACAGTTATATTTCAAATCCAGGCACCCTCCACCCCCCCCCTCCCCACCCTCTCTATAGAAGCACCACACTAAAAAAGAGGAAAAAGGAAGGACTGAAAAAAAGAAATTAAACCATGGTGCCGAGGTGTGCCTCCGCGACCGTTTAGGCAAACACAATTTAGAGCTTATCATGGCGAGCACTCTTGCACCAATCATCCCTCCCCGTACCTCGTCTCTTACTCGCTGTCTCCCGTACTCCAATCCGGATCATTTTCAAATGCAAATAGCTGCACTTCACAGTAATCTCCCCCAACAGAGCGGCGAATCTATTTGCATACATAAGTTGGGTGCTATTGCCATAAGTCTCAAACAGGCTATCTGCATTTTTGAGGGAGAAAAAGACAAAAAAATTAAAAAAAAATGGAGAAGAGAAAAAAAAACGTGCTGTGTCAAATTTAGCAGAGAAGCATAACCGAATGATTGGTCTCTTCACATAAAAAAATGAATGAGTTCCTCTTATTTAGATTCTTTGAAAGTCCAGTCTCTGATGTCCCTGGTCTTTGTCATTCTCTGTGGAAAGAACCACAAATAGAGAACTGCAGTATACTGAGGAATTTGTAATATTTCTCTGTTGAAAACTCTAAAGAGCTGAGGATGCTTTGGCTTCCTATTACTGTAAAGCACGAGCAGTTCCAGAGCTTCACCTGCAGTGGGCTAATTCAATTTCCCACAACCTTGAAAGGGAAATGTTTCAACTTGGCCACCACGTCACCCTCTGCTGCCTATGTAGGGCAGGTGGTAAGCAGCAATACTGAAAAATGAATATTTATTTATCTAATAGGAAAATTGTCTGATCAGAACACTAAAGTGGTTAACCTTGGGCATGCAGGTATTTATTACCTTCAAATGTCTTCAGTCCTCCACTGCCAGACTCACAACTTACAACGCCCAAAGAGCATCACTTTTGTGGGACTCATTATCATATTTTTTAAACTCAGAGATAAATGCTTAAACAGCATTTTACTTGCCTTGATTCGCCCCCGAGGAATGCATTTTCTCCTGGCGAATTTAATTTATTGTTTTACATGCCAAAATGATGGATTATTCTGACTTTAGATCATAACTTGACAAGCAGAGAAAAGGTACACTTAAAGGGCTTTGCTGAACATTTTAAGCCTCTGCTGTAGGACAATAAATCTTTCTAGTGCATATTTTACACTGAATCAATGCATGATGTTCCTTGAAGGTTATCCAGTTTGTGGTGGAATTTGTTATTCAAGTACAACAGGCTCAGCGTTCCAGCCTTTGTACATTCATGCCAACTATTCACAGGCCTAATTTGAAGGAGATATAATTTTCCTAATTTGATTTTCACATATAGAGTCTCTGCATTCACTGAAAGAAAAATACTCCTCTTGATTGAGCAAAGTAATCCAAAGTGACAAGAAAATCCTTGAAAAAATATTTTCGGAATTATTATTTACATGCTCTGCAGTCGATGACACTTCTGAAAAAGAAAACAAAACAATGATGTAATCAATAACCTGCAGAAATAGTTTTCCTTCTGGGAGATGATGCCCTGCAAGTGCCCCTTAGTTCTTATGGAATTTGGCAAGAACAATATCCATTTAAACCCCCCCAACCCCCTTTAAATCTTCCCTCAACTCCAGTGTCCTGATTTGCATAAGGCTCAGGTTACATGAGCAGATCTGGAGCCGGAAGTTGGCCCTCGTCGATGACCCTCTCAATGGCAGGCACGCAGAGCTGAGGGTCTTTTGGGGTTGAGCCAGAGGATTATCTCCCTCCTCGGGGTGTGTAGTACCATTGCATGGACAAATTGATGTACCCGGTTAAGCATGCCACAGTCCCAGCGGGGGACATGATACAAAGCCAAAAATCTCTCTTTGGCAGGACTGTCTCCAGAAAAAAAAGGAAAAAAAAATACTCAACAAGCTGTCTATTAGACAACCTCGATGCCTCCGTGAGGGAGGATACATTTTTTTCCGATCAGACCTGAGAGGCCTGGTTTGGAAAGACTCGCAAAGACAGGAAGGGAAACAAGTAAGAGTGTGGAAAAGGGGGAAGTGGTGAAGATCGTTCTTGTGTCATCTGTGATTGCACCTCATTAACAAGTACAGGTCCATAGGGTTGGAGGTGCTGAAGAATAAATGTGTGTGAGAGAGAGAGAGACAGAGAGATTGGAAACAAGAGAAGGAATGATTAGAGTAGTCTGAGATGGAGAAGGAGGAAGAAAAAGGAGCGATCCAGAGAAAGAAAGAGATAGAGAGAGATATATAGAGAGAAGACACCCTACTACTGTCTCTCTGGAGGGAAGCGAGGCCTCTCCCCTTGAATGATTGCTCTGTTATTTATCGTTGGTCTGCGGGTCTGATGAGATGTGCAGTAGTAGCAGCAGTCCAGTCCTGGCCCATCCCCAAAGCTCCCCCTGTAGACTGACAGCTCCTAATGGCCGGCCGGCATGTAGTCTTAGCCCCGGAGCCCTCCACAGACAGCCACCAACAGAGCTCAGGCTTGTAGCCAGCACAGCTCGGTGAGTCAACACCAAACACACGCCTCCACAGAACTGATTCGCCCATTGAATATCGTCCCATATCAACTCTCTCCTGTCCCAGTTTTTGCGGAGAATGGTGATTAAGGCGGTCAAACCTAAGGGTGAGATTATTTGTTGTGAGCAAAAGGCGAGAGGATATGTCCTTTTCACTGTTATTACACAATGCAATGATTATGTAGCGAAGTGTGATAAGCTGCACAAGCAATTAAGGCTTGTGGTCACTCATGTTGGTGGTTTCTCATTCCATACTGAGAGCTCGTTCCATAAGAGGCTGAATATATTAGCATTCTCAATTACCAACATGACCAATCAGATATGCTTCATTTGCTGGCTAGTGGAGTAGCATGTTGTCAGTTATCCGAGGCCCATACTTGTAATTAAGAATGCAACCAAGGAACATGTCCACCGTGACTAGCTAATGTAACTGTTATTTAATTAACTTCTAATGATGTTTCTCCCCCCCTTCTGATGTGACTTACAGGGAAGGCCATTTGCAGCACTGGGATGAGTGTTTTCAGCGTTTTTACACTTACAGGGAAGGCCATTTGCAGCATGGGGATGAGTGTTTTCAGCGCTGTTACACTGCATGAAATACTATCCCGCGCCTTCATTTCAAGGCTCACATTGAAAATTAGAAGTGAGAAAAACTTATTTTGCTTTCGTCTCAGGAACTGTAGACGTCTTCCATCAGTTTGTAGAGGTAAGACACACACACATACACACATACACACACACACACAAAAAGAAATCTTGTGTAAGGCTGTGTGTGTGTTTTGATCAAGGTGCGATCAAATACATAGAAAGGTCTGAGTGTAAATAATACATTAGTACCCATACAAAGACAGCGCCACAGGCGGTGTGCAGTGCAGGAGGCACTGGGGGATTTCAGCATGTCCTCGGGTTATGCTCATCTTTTTCTGCTGAGTCGACAGGGCTATAGCGAGGAGTTCAGTGGCGGTGTGGTGCGCTTGGCAGGAGCTAAACGGCTGTACTTTTCAAGGGCGACAGAACACAGTCAAACCCACTCGAAACTTCCCACAGCTCTCTTCAGACACTTAATGTGCTCATTGAAATTCCCAACCACTGTGGGCCTTCTGAGGTTTAAGAATAGGCAATAATCCTTTAATTTTGTGGTATTATTGACTGTATATCCAAGTTAGTTTATATAGTATGGCTAACATTACATTTAGATCGTGATACCTATCGAGTTATTTGCCAGCCAGTTTCTCTAGTTTCTGTGTTCTGTTCGAAGGATTTTTCTGTCTGCATTAGAGGTGCCATAATGGCGAGACCTGATTGTAAACAAAACCCTCAGCGGAGGCCCATGGAGAGAGCTGAGAGATCTGCATCAATCAATTAGCAATTAGCCCAGTGCTAATTAGCCATCCCTTGTCTCCACTTTGGAGTCTTTACAGCAGCATTGATTAGCCTAAAAAAGAACTTTCCAGATAATGTAGTTTAACACTGTAACATTTTGAGCACCAACTGCCAAGACATGAGGGATAGGGTTTTCTTTTAGCATCGTAATTGTTTCCTTGTTAGGGTATTATCTCACTGAAAGAGTGTTAGTTACACTCTTAGCACTAAATGTGCTACCTGTTTACCACTCCTTTTCAGTCAGGTCTTTATAAGTAACCTTTACTTACTCGTTACTATCCATCACCTGTTCTTCAGTGTGCAGCTGTATTTTCCACACACTGTGAAGCTGACGTTCTAAACAGCGAGGCTGTTTGGTATCCATTAGGCTACTAGATGTAAGGTCACCCTGAAACATTTCAAGCACTATGACATGCAAGTTTCTTATACAGTATATATTTTTAAGAAAAGCCAACAAATATTATTTCATGAATTTGAGTGGATTACAGAGGGAGAAATGTAAGGACCATCTGAAATCATTTAAACATACAGTGAAATAAATTAACAATACAGAATTGTGTTAATAAAATGAATGTATACATATAATGACTCTAATACACACATACACATGAACATCAGTTCCAAGGTTACATGAACAATGGCTTTAGACATTGAACTGAGTAGAAGACCTTACAACCACTGACCAAAGTTTCATACAGTTCATACACTGTTTAGTGAAAGATCAGCATATTTCACCATTTTGTTGCTACCACACTCCCACACACTATGCCAGGGGGCACACAACACATGATTTTCAAACTAATACTAATTCCAAAATATTCTACTGCCAATTGTTTTGCATAACAATTGATATTGTGTAAAAATGCACAAAAGTGTATATTGTTTCTTTACACTTGTGGTATGAGGGACAATACATAGAAGAATAAAATAAAAAAACAATCAAGTTTAAGGTGTCTATTATGATTAAAATGATATTAGGTCAGATAAAAAAATGACTACACTTTTTTGCTTAAAGGAGAAATCTGCCAACTTTTCACATAGATCTCCATTTCTTAAGGTGACCTGTTCTTGAGTACTGTTGGTATGAAAAAACGAAAACAATCAGTTTTACCTAGCTTAGGTTGCTAGTTCCAACAGCTAAAGCTGAACATGGGGGTTAAAAGACATGCCTCCAGAATGTAGCGCTGTAGCTGCCTGGCTGCTTTAGCTGCTGGAACTAGCAAATCAAGCTAGGTAAAACCGATTGTTTTCATTTTCTTTTCCGTACCGACAGTACTCGGTGACCTCGAGAAACGGAGATTTAAGTGGAAAATGGCCGGATTTCTCCTTTAAGCATCCTTAAGTGTAGTCATTTCTTTTATCTGACCTTATATCATTTTAATCATAATAGGCCTTAAACTTGATTGTTTTTTATTTTATTTTATTGGAAATCTAGGCAATAGTGATACAATACTAGTTAGTGAAACCCCTGACAAGTGAGTTTGGCGGTTTGAAACACACAGGGCCACAAGGTAGAAACATTTGACAGGTAACATCTGTCAGCAGTGACACCTCCTGCCTCACCTCAAGGCCCCGCCCTGTGCCCCCCCCTCCTGCCACTCGCTGTCCTTCCACCAGGTTTCACTCCGTCAGCACAGCCAACATGCTGACGGTACCAAAAAAGAACCACAACTCCGCCACCTATTAACATTACAGTCGCATATCATTTAGCGTTGTGGACGAAGGCCATGGGAAGAGGTCTCGCCGGTAATAGCTATTCTTTTAGCCTCAGCAAGAGCCACAACTCTGCATGCAAAGGGTGTGCTGATATTAGAACTCCCTAAGTAGGCCACTTGTATAATTTTGACATAAATAAGGTGTAACTGGAAAATGATAACACTGTTTTTATTGCCTGACTACAAAATCATTGTATTTCATTGTGAATTCATTTTTACGTCTATTCAAAGACTTGAGGATAGAATAGCTGTATATTCACCACCTTACAAGCGGTTTGATTACGTTTTGAAACACAACTAAGGGCAGACTATTTTGGTGCCTTTATGTTAGCTTTGCTTTCGTGATGCATAGGATCGCTGAAAGAAAGAAAGAAAGAAAGAAAGAAAGAAAGAAAGAAAAAAACAGTCTCTCCTTGCATTCTTACATGTAACCCACTGGCACAATTGCTTTCGAGTAAAAAACGCATTCTCTCTGTTTTAATTGAAATGCAAAGTACAACAGCACAGCAGGCCCCATAGAAAAGGCACTGCACCCCTCTGCTGGACTGATAAAGGCTGAAGCTATTTCTCTGGCTATCAGCCTGGTCATGTGTGTAATTGCCTTTTGGCTAAAAATGCACCAATGTACACTAAGCATAAAAAACGAGTGGCAGCTCAATACAATACTGTCCATAGAAGCCAGGTATAATCTGTCTTTGCACAAAGGGATCAGGGCGACGCCGGGGTGTGCGGTCAAATAGGAGATCAAGGCAAATACACCTTCAGATGGGGAATAAAAAGCGGAGTGGGGCGTTTTTTTTTTTAAGTGAGTTTCCGACGGAGGCTGAGAATGTGAAAGTGGATAAGCGAATGAGAATTTAAATGAGCTCCTAGGACTTGGCAGGGTTAGGACCATGGGTGAGGCGCACAGATGCTCTGGTGGTATTGATTGGCTCGAAGGTCACAGCGAATGTAAACACCCCCCCCCCTCCCTCAGAGATTCGCCTCTGTCAACTTGACCATGAGCCAGTCAGCGCCAGCTACCACCAAACGACCTCTGAACCTTGACCTTTTGTGGCCTGCCCACTACAAGAGGTGACCCTCCGTCACCTTCAGCTCCGACTAATGTTAGGTTTAACCCCTTGCGGTGACCTTGTAACCCATTCTTGGCCGTTTTCAGGTGAAATTTGGGGAGCAGATGGGACCGTTAGCAGGTCAGGGCGCACAACGCAGGCAGGAGCGACCCACCCCCCCTCAGCTCTGCTCAGCTCTGCCGAGTGCTTCCAAATGTGGGTTAAAGCGAGTCAATAATGTTTCACAAGGCCAAGATCTCTCCCCTGTGACGTGGTCTGTCTGAAGAGGCCTGACATTTATTCAGAGAGGAGCCAAGAGAGCGAAAGAGGAGAGAGGGAGGGAGAGAGGAGGAGGAGGAGGAGGAAGATGGGGGTGGGGAGGTGCAGAGTGAGGGAGTTCAGGGCGAGCAAGATGTAGACTGCTGACTGCTGAGCTATATTGATTCCTTCAGCACAGCAGCCAACACACACACACACACGCGCAAATGCACGCGCACACACATACACACACACAAACGCACACATGTGCGCACACACATACACACACACACACACATACACTCACACACAGAGAACTATAAACACAAAGACTTCCATAAGGTGAGTCGTTATTAATACAATGTGCAAACATACTACATACTCACACATGCACCTGCTGGAGGTTATCAAATCAAACCCATTCCCTGCTGTTCCATTGATTGTCTCACCCGAACATCAAATCATTTTGTAATTTAGACCATCTTTGCTGATCAGACAAATGTTAAAATGTGATATACTGTACAGTACAGTACTGAGACATCTTTGCTGATCAGACAAATGTGATATACTGTACAGTACAGTACTGAGACAGGTAAGATCGGGATACTTCAGCTTGAGCTTATGATTTTCTGAACAGTATTTTTCAAACTTTGCTGTGTCTCAAACACAATGGAAGTATAGCATAATAAGATCATTTTTTTGTATCCTATTACCAATATGAATGCATGTTATGCACTCTAGGCTCTACATATTTATATGTGCTTATTTCAATGATTTGCATTGCATCTTAACACTTTTAACATATATTTTCAGCAGACATATCCTCCACAATTTTGTACACTTTAGCCCCGCATCACCATAAACACACACGGTTTAACGTCTTGTGGCAAGACACAGCCAGTCGCCAGGGGGGTTGAGTGTTCGAGCTTCGAGACGTTCCCCAGCAGTGAGTCACTTTGGCAGGCTGGTGGTGTGCTCGCTTGCCTCAGTGCTGCGCGGGGTGACCATGGGGAGGACGGCGTGTGTGTGTCGGCCCGGGCAGCGGAGCCCGAATGCATTAGGCAGCGAGCGAGGTCTGGGGGAAGCGGGAGAGAAATAGCAGCAGAATATTTATAGAGATTTGATTCAGATCTCTCTGAGGATGAACGCATACATTCTGAAAACAGAGCCTCGGGCAATACAAAACAGAAGGTCAGACTCATAGATTTACTGCTTACATAAAAACACAACAAACCAGAAGGAGAGAGAGAGAGAGAGAAAGAGAGAGAGAGATAGAGAGAGGGAGAGAAAAAGAGTGAGTGAGAGAGGGGGAGACTAAGAGAGAGAGAGAAGGAAGGGAGGGTGAGGGAGTGAGATGGAGACAGGGAGGAGGGGTACGGAGAGTCTTCCAGTCTTCACAGTTTACCTTGAGGCAGAGTTGGGCCTTGGAGAAATATAGATTTGTTTTTTTTCCTCCCTCGTTTTTTTCTTGTTTTAGATAGCTACCCTTCCTGTTTCCTCTCCTTCTTGTCAGATCAAAAATGTGGGTGTTGTATTAAATCTGACAGGTACTGGAACCCACATCAAACTCAATTTGCTACCATAGTTTTGATATCTTTCATCTGGAGATGAAACACTTCTGAATTCTATTTCCATACTCAGGCAACAGGTTTTTGATTGTTTAGTATGGGTGCTTTTCTCCTTGTTTGAGTAAACATCCCATATCCGTCTCTTTCATTCATGTATGATTCTTTGCCCACCTTGTTAAAGAAGAATCCCTACAATACCATTACCGTTATTACATTTGGGAGCGATCGGAACGTTTTATTGTTATTAGTTTATCTTAAAAGTCCTTCCCATTTAAAACCTTTATTCATCCATTTGCTCTTCGTCCATTGTCCTCAGCTAGGCCCACTCATGTCCAGACATGATCAATAGGTCATCAGACAGTGGGGTCAAAGTGCAGGGGTCAATGCTAGTCTGATCAGGTCTGGCTGATCAGTGGGTAAGGGTTTGGGGATTTGGAAGGCGTGGGGGATGGGTGGATGCTGGGCAGACAGGATAATAGATAATGCTGATTCAGGACCCTTAAGAGAGGTGGGCAGGCCTCCCCCCGCTATCGATAGCGTTCCCCTTTAAACAGATTATTTATTCCGAACCAGAGGGCAGGGATGTGAGCTATTGATCCAGGTCCTGGCTCACGAGGAGGCTTTGAAACGAGGGCCATCTGAGCCAACGGGGAGTGGGCAACACCAGTGAGAGAAAACAGCCTCTTCTGAACGCATTTCAGACCAATGGACATCATATGAAATGGATATCTCTTCTGAACGCATTTCAGACCAATCATATGAAATGGATATCTGGTGTCAGTAATGTGCTGATACACAATGATGAATCAAGTTTACTGTATGCTCTGTGGACAGCTCCAAATGGGCACTGTTTAATTGATGACTGACGTGTAGCAAGCACGCAAATGTTCGCTACACTGTACTACGAGCACTAACAGAGGTAAGGAAATCAGAAGCCTTTGTCAAGGACCAAGAAACAGTTTCACAGGTAGTTTCCGGTGCTCCAATGCCATCAAAGTGTTTAGAGTGCGAGTGCGCCGCCCTCTCCTATCTCCGCTGGTGTTACCCAGTGTTGTGATTACATTTATTAATCTCATGCCGATAGAACAAAGGCCCGCGTGTTCAAACAGCAATTACTCCCTCGTCTTTGGAGATACTGTCCGGGCATAATTGGATTTAAATGAACTCAAATCTCCCTTTGTTATGGCAAATAACACGCAACGCTTTTTAATTAAGATCGCTCGGGCTCGAGTAATGATACCGCGCCACGTGGAGAGCGGCCGCCGCTTTCATCTGCGGTCTTCAAACGGCGATGAGAGGGGCTGAGGCGGCGCCTGGGTGCGGGCTGGACGGCCCACTGTCTGGCCCAGCAGGGGAGGGAGCGCCATAATTAAGATCGGACCTTATCCGCCGCATCTGCGCTCCGCCGCTCTGAAGATGAGATGTGTGGCGCGCCGGTTCTTAAACGTAGCAGAGTGCCCATCGGAGCTTGCGGGGAGGGCTGAGGGTAGCAAGGCTGATGGGGGGCATGCTGGACTCTCCCCATACCGGGGGTGGGTGGGGGGGGGGGGTGCAAGCACAGGTGTGAACTGAGGGCAGGTCAGAAGGTTGTAGAAGTATCGCATGAGGAGAATGTTGAGGTCCAACATTTTTTTGTCTATTGCAATTCTTCAAGAAAATTGACAGCTACACTGACAGGTGTAGCCATTGCTATTTGCATTATTTCATACTTATTACTACTTAATTACTATTCATGTCTTTTATAAGTCATTGCTTAATAATTAACGCAGTGCATAAGGACTGTTTATCAATCCTTGCCTCAAGAAAAGCATATTTTTCCTCTACCCCATCCTCAAGAGTTAGACAATTAGAGAGGGCATGATGAACTATTCACTCCACTTTGAAAAGTTTTTTGTAGGTCATGAGCTCTTGTATCATCTTAAATTTCACCTACAGTTGAGAGAGGGCTTGACATCAGTGGCTCTTTGTCTCCAAGGCAAATGATAGTGCATAAAAATGACACGCTTGTTGAGAGAGAACTGATTAAAAACTGATTGCTGTCGTTCAGTCAATCAAATGCCTGCTCAAATTCTCACAGGATCATAATGCCACCCCTCCCCCCTTTATTCCAAGCTCTCAGACAAAATGAAACAAAATGATTTGCTTATCGGGAAGCTTGAATCACACGACTGTAATCACATGCTATGCAGCGGACATGCATTATCTGAGCAGGGGATGGACTCAAGAAACATGCGTCTTCACAGAGGCCAGTGGTGTTAATCAGTAACAATGATCACAGCTTAAAGACTCCCTATCCTTCACTATCACCTCTAAACGCCTGTGACCATGACGGCGAGGAGCGAGTATCTTATTGGAGTCAAAGAGAAAAACGAGTGTCGTTGGAATGCGCCTGCAATATTTCAGAATCACCATTATGCAATGAGCCAGTGAGAAGAAGAGAAGGGGGTGTTGGTGTGTGTGTGTGTGTGTGTGTGTGTGTGTGTGTGTGTATGTGTGTGTGTGTGTGTGTGTGTGTGTGAGAAACAGGAAGATATCTAGTGGGAAAATTCCCCTGACTGACATAAGAGTGGAGTAATACGTCTAATACAGTATCTGTAATTCCACTAAATGACTCGCCATACCTAATTGAATTGCTGTGATTAATACATTGTGATTAGTAGGCTGCCATTGATGGCTTTATTCACATGGGCCTTAATATGAGGCGTCTATGTCCATATGAATGTAATTTTAGAAGGGATCAGAGACACACACGCACACACACACATACACACACAAACCATGTAAGCACAAACGCACACACACAGACATCCACAGTGCGACCATACGATTACGATTACACATACACACACAGTGACTCACGATATCAATGTGACAAAGGAGTTATTCTAAAGAGAGGCGATTACATTACAAATACTCAAGGGGATCAGATAATGAATAAGCCATAATTGGATTAATAGACTCACACTTGAACTTGGTATCTTCTAACGTATAATATATTGTGGTACCATTTCTCCTGATTCACACTCCCTCCACTCTCACTCCACTCTACGTGGTCAGAGGTGGGGTCACAAATGCTGAGGCCGACATAAACGAGCGCCATTGAGTGGACACGTCTGATGTCCGCATGGCGGTTGGCTGATTTGATGAAGTGCCGACTCCGCATTCCAACAGCGTGTCTTTTCTTTCCTGAAGGTTCAAAGCAGCGTCATGGAGGGGAGATGATTGATAGATTTTATTTGTTCGGTACAGCTGTGTCCAACACCGTGCCCAGAACATGCGCTCATCAATCAGACCGTGGAACTGCACCCCTCCCCTCCCACCCCATGCACATATAATGGACCCTGCCCCCTGGTTCTGTTGTAGTGTGTTGGGCCCTATCTAAACATATAACGGACCCTGCCCCCTGGTTCTGTTGTAGTGTGTTGGGCCCTAACTCTGCCCCCTGGTTCTGTTGTAGTGTGTTGGGCCCTATCTAACTCTGCCCCCTGGTTCTGTTGTAGTGTGTTGGGCCCTAGCTAAACCAGAGCTAGCCCTAGCTCATGTCCACTTCACCGGCTCCTCTCGATGTCCCCCTTGTCCTGAATGGAATTGAATACTGAGCAGTGGGCACCCCAGCGTCTGTGTGCCATCTTGCATGGAGCCTATTTAATTACTCCGTGGCTAAATGTCTTTCCATTTATACCCAGCTTTTAAATGACACAAGCCTTTGCGCCCACTTCCACCCCTAACCTCCACTTCTTCTTCCTCTCTCTCTCCCCCTCTCCCCCCTCTCTCTCTTTCTTTCTGACTCTCCCCTCTCTCCTTTACCCACTAGTTGTAGAGCACAAACTAATTCTCCTTAAAGCGTCTGCAGCTGCCGGCGTATTTTCCGCTCTCTTACTCCCACAAATTGGACTTGGGAGGCTGCGGGAGAACAGAGGGCGATTCTCCATTATACAGTCCACTCCTCCAAACAGCGCCATCCTCAGCACCACCCAATGCAAATATGAGCATCTCTCATTCCCACACAAACTAGCAGCAGTAATAACTGTAGAATCTGACTGCAAACACTAGACTCTACTCAATTATTGAGTGGTTTATAATTCCCAATGTGTTTCCTTTTTTTTTTAAAGAAGAAGGTGTCATTTAAATATGGAAAGCTGTAAGGTGCGGAGAATAACAGCCATGCAGCAGATGGTATGGCGCTACTGTCGTGTGCAGCCAACCTCAAGCTGTAGCATTTTATACTGGCACAGCAGGCTGTGGTTAAGACTGGCAGTGCGGATGACACAGGCTCTGTTATGTGTGTAATTGATGGGGACTACAGATGGGCAAGACGGGGGGGTAAGAAAAGGGCTCCCGAACGCGTGTGTTTGCTAACACACACGCCCAACACAATGAGAGGGGCTGAAAGAAACATTCACCCCTGTTTATTAGCCCCCTGTGTGTGTGTGTGTGTGTGTCTCTGTGTGTGTGTGTAGTTATTAGTGTGTCTATCCCAGTGCAAATGTGGATACAAGCACCCCAGACAGTCATGTCACCTGTAAACCAGACCATATAAATTTGACTGCCAGAGTTACAAGACTTGCATAGACTAGCGACCAGAGGATGGCTAAACATGAACATTTATAGTTCTGTAATTGTATCCTTCTATGCTTGGGAGGGCATTTTATTATGCCCCTGTGCCCGTTAAGTACATTCTAATCCTGGGCCTCAGCCCCAGGTGTAATGGGCTATATCTGGGCGGTGAACAGCATGAGGGGATAAGGTAATAAACTGATTAGTTGAATTCTCCGCGGCTGTTGATTACAACTCAACTCGTCTCTAGAGTGGGGTGTAATTAGGCCAATAATCTCGGCTCACACATCGGCAAGGCAGTGATCCAGGGCTCTCGGGTGTAAACTTAAACACATGCACACATACCAGCATGTGTACGCACACACACACATACACACCGACACCGACACACACACACACACACACACACACACATACACACACACATACACACACATACACTCACACTCACATGTGCACTTACAAATCACATACACACACAGACAGTTATACACATACAATATGCACACACAAACACGTACAACTCATGCACATTTACAAGTTATACACACAGTTGTACACATATATGCAGGCATACACACACACACACACACAAACACACACCCACATACACACTTACACTCACGCACACACACACACACACACACACACATACACACACACACACACTTGCAAGCATGCACGTGGTGAGGGGTAGTCAAGCATAAAGCTACTTCATGAGCCATAACCATAAGCTGGGTTACATACTGTACCAGGATAATTAGTAGTTGCGTGAAACAGATGGCCCATACCTGAACAGAGTTATACAGTTTTGTGTAGGTTGGCAGAGAAACTTCTAATCCCCCATATAAGGCTATACGAGACGAGGAAGAGATTCCACTGCCTTAAGTCATTTCTTAATGTCTTCCTGCAACTCAACTGGTGGTAAGGTGCTGAGAATGTCAAGGTTTAGGGGTACTTACCCTTGAATCATACATACTGATCAATTGTTTTCCTGATTTGGGGAATATGTATGACAAAATAATTTAATATTTGTGATGTTCTAAGGTAAAAATCCAATGGCTTTTATGTTATCCATTTAATGTTGGTTGATAATCATTTACTAACCCCATTTTCCTTCAGGCTTACTGAAAATCTGATTCCTCTTTAGCTTTTCTTAATTCTTAATTATCACACCTTCCTCTCATCCTTTTTCTGCCTTTCCCTCACCTTCTCCATTCAGCCTCTTTTCCATCCCCCCTTCCACCCCCCCCCCCCTCTCTCACACTCTGTCTCTCTCTCTGTTGCTCTTGGGGCCAGTAATTACAACAGAAGCCTAACACAGCTCTTCCCTTCCTTTACAACACTCGGTTTCTGGTGGTTGGGGGCTGGAGCTGGTGAGGAGGGAGTTAGTTTACTGAACAGTTGCAGCTGGTTTGTGCAGGAATTAATCATGATGATTAATTGGGCTTCAAGTCAAATATCCACAGAGCGACTTCAGGCTGACAGGCGTCACACTCAAATTGACACTGTTTTAAAAAGCGGCAGATTGATTTACAGGCCAGCCTAATGAACAGCGCGCCTACAACCAGAGGGAAGACGGACGGAGTGAATGTGTGTTTTTGAGTTTGACCCTGAGCCTCTCTCTCTCTCTCTATCTAATTCTCGCTTTCCCTCTATGTTTCTCCTTCTCCTATTCTCTCTCTTTCTCTCTTTCGTCATTTCAATCTCTCTCTCTCAGTTACTCTCCCTCTCCCTTTTATATTTGCATCTCTTCTGACATGTTTCCTTTCTCCGCCTGCTCTCTCTCTCCCTCCCTCTCTCTCTCTCTTTCCCTCTCTCTCTCTCCCTCTCTCTCTCTCTCTTCCATCACACCACAGTCTTTTTCTGACTCTTTTTGCATTATCGCCCTTTCCCCCCAGCTCTCCTTCTCATAGCTGTGTGATGCTTGCATTAGGCCTGTTTTTCCAGCCCACTAGTCTGGTGCAGTCCTGCCATTGTCATTCTTGGCATTTCCCTCTTCTCAGAGCCCTGACCTTTATATCTGTAGTTACTGAGTAGCAGGAGACACCCACCAGTTTGGGGGAGTTTATGTATGTAGCCTGCACATAGACTGGCACACTGGTGACGGGACCCCATCCATCACTTCTCTGTGCCACGGATAAAGCTGCATCCTGCATCAGAGTAAGAGATATTGTTTAGTATGGTATAGTATAGTTACATTACAGTATAGCTATACTATGGTTAATAACTATAGCAATACTACAGTTAATTACTACGTATGATAATATCCATACCCCATATTACATTGACAACAATAAGAAGAACAATGTTATTGGGTATTACTTTCAGGGTGATTTTGAGAATGATAGAAACCTGACAGCCAACCAGAATCCATTGAATTTTAGAAATCACATTACATAATCAACATGAAAGATATTACAGGCAAAGATCCTTGATTACTAGCTCCGCTTTAACCCTCTCTGTTACAGGCATACTTTAGGGGCAGTGTGGATGCTCAGTGTTTCAGTTGTATATATAGTTAATGGTGTGTACGAGTCTAAACAATGAAAGTCGCCAAATATAAACAATCTTAACATAACAATGAGCTTACAGGTATTATGTTGCAATATTTTAGATCTCACTAATACATTGTTTATTTTAAGTAACATACTCATTAGGTGAGTACAAGAGTACAAGGTCATTCTTTTTGTTGGTAAAGAAAACTATATATGAGTATGTATGTTTGAGTAGGTTTTTTCTGTGTGTGCGTGTGTGTGTGTGTGTGTGTGTGTGTGTGTGTGTGTGTGTGTGTATGTCTGTGTGTTTGCCTGTATATGTGTGTGTGTGTGTGTGTGTGTGTGTGTGTGTGTGTGTGTGTGTGTGTGTGCATGTGTGTGAGAGAGACAGAGAGAGTTTGTGTGTGTATACATGTGCATGTGTGTGTGTGTCTCACACAGTGTTACCCCACAGTTACCTTTAAAAAGTAATCTGATTACTGATTACTCCTTTAAAAAGTAACTTAGTTACTTTACTGATTACTTGATTTTAAAAATAACTAAGTTAGATTACAAGTTACTTTATTAGTTACTTTCAGCAGCTGCCGACAACACCCCCACCGCCTCAACATAAAAATGATAACCGGTTTTGCCAATACTCACTATACTGGAAGTGCATTTTAACAGTAATGTCAACAATGTATAGCAGACATCCCAACCTAACCTACTTAGATACTGAAATTCAGATGTTTGTTTAATAATGTCTAGTCAGTACACCAAATAAGGAAGGCCTATTGATAGAAATTGTGATAGTAAAATATGTAGATTTTGGTACCTTTTTTAGACTTTTCATGTAGCCTTGGCAACTAGCCATCTAGTTTAGGCCTGAGTAATATGCAAATTAAAATACACTTGTTAAACTCACCTCAACAAGTCTTTTGCAATCATTAAACCCGCCGTGAGCAATGCTAAAGTCACTGTTACAAACAGTGCAGTGTGCAGGACTATCATTATGTTTTACTCTTATGAGACAATTGGGTACACTTTTGTGTAGTCTGATGTGACTACGTCTGATGGGTCTTGACTCTGCCATGACGCCCTTGTTCCTAGATACACTGACTGAACTGATTAATTAAGTTCGGGAGAAAAGAGATATAAGCCCACCTACACTGAAAACTGATTGGTTGATTTAGCAAAACAGACCAGGATGCTCTCTGTCTTGGATGCGCTTCAGGCACACACGCACCACTCCTCTCTCTCTCCCTCTCCGTTGTGTGCGCGTTAAGCTCATATGCACACGCGATTTGAAGTCCGGTCTGGCTTGCATGCTCTTGTTTGCTCTAGGTTCCGAGACATTTTATGTAATTTGCGGGCGTCAGGAAGCCGCTATCAATATGTGGGAGACTCCCAAAACTTCAGGAGACTTGGGATGTCTAGCTATAGTAGACAGCACTTTGTCGCCAGCACAGAATGTAGAATGTACCTTAATGTTGTCATGTTTAGCTGACACAAACTCAAAATAATGACTGTATAGATAAAATGTGCATCTCTCTCCTCCCTCCATTGTTGTTTACGTTTGTGTCGCTGCGTGGTTTTACACGTGAGTTGTCCTCATGCTGAAAACGTGAGCATAGCCTACATGACTTTAATCCCCGAGACAAAAAGAAAGCAAAGAATATATCTTTTTACTACCGAAAATGACAAAAATAGTAACGCACAGTGACTTAGATAAGTAACTTTAATCTGATTACTGGTTTGTAAATAGTAGCACGTTATATTACTCGTTACTGAAAAAAGTGGTCAAAATAGCGTTACTGGCATCACTGGTCTCACATACATATGCATCTGTGTGTCTGTGAGAGCATGAATTTGGATCCATTTTGCACTGAGCACACTGACGGACTACCCCCACGAGCAGGTCCTTTGAGGCGCTTGTAATCCACCTATTGTGTGGCCATTCTTCAGTGCTGGATCAGTGCTCTGAATTCACGTTGGCCCTCAGCTCTGTAACTGAGCCCAGGCCTTTCACTGCAGCC
This sequence comes from Alosa pseudoharengus, assembly GCF_046254945.1. Taxonomy (NCBI): domain Eukaryota; kingdom Metazoa; phylum Chordata; class Actinopteri; order Clupeiformes; family Clupeidae; genus Alosa; species Alosa pseudoharengus. The sequence continues at coordinate 42,877,222 of NW_027468718.1, read as the reverse complement.
CTCCTTCACCAGTGCTGCTGCTGCCCTTCTCAAGTGGGGACTGTGTATGTATGTAGTGTGTGTGTGTGTGTGTGTGTGTGTGTGTGTGTGTGTGTGTGTGTGTGTGTGTCTGTGTGTGTGTGTGTGTGTGTCTGTGTGTGGGTGGGTGGGTCAAACACACACACACACACACACATACACACACATACCAGACACACACACACACACACACACATGCTTCCATACCCTTACTTGACCACTTGTTCCAGCCCACTGGCTCTTGTTCTTCTTCTCCACCATGCGTGTGAGAGCGCCGCTTGTCACCGAGCGCTCTTACTCAAACCCCCACCCCCACCCAATCTCCAGTTGCCCCCTTTTTATCCCCATCTGTGAGGCCCTCGGGCCCCTAAAGAATGACCAGCGGCCCCCTGTGCCCCCACACCCACCCCCACCGAAGCCAACGCACCTGCTGCAGCGGAGGACAAAGCAATCGGGCTGAGCCCAGCCAGGGTCACCCCGCTGCTCCGCTCCTCTCCCCTGACACTCTGCTTCAGTGAGCGAAAAGAGGGGGGAAAACAACCGCCAGTAGGGGGAGATCAGACAAAGGAGAAACAGAGAGAGAGACAGAGAGAGAGAGAATAGGAGAGAAAGAGGGTAAATATTTTGTGTTTGGCCTTGTTTATGTCCCTGTCCCAGAGAAACAGAGACTGGGGCATTATTTGTGTCCAGCATTAGGCTGTCTGCTTCTTATATGGGCTGGTCTGATGTTTTGCAGATGTGCTCAGTTCTCAGTAAAAAGGGAGCAGTCGATGAAGTTCTGCCACAAAACGCTCTGCACGCATCTCACACATGGATAAAAACACAGTGAAAGCAAGAGTGCCACAGGTCAAATTGTGTGTGTGTGTGTGTGTGTGTGTCTGTGTGTGCGGGCGCGTGTGTGCGCATGTGTTCTCTTCTGAAGACCACAACTCTCTAACCTCCATTTAGAATGACATAAAATATTCACAAGTCACTCATACACATGCATGCATACATGTAAAACTCATGCATGCACACACACACACACACACACACACACACACACACACACACACACACACACACACACACACACACACACACACACAAGAACACTAGCAGTCAATCCATTTATTCAGGGCAACTGGCACCAAAAGGCCTGAATAGAGCTATTTGGGCAGAGCGACGTATCCCTTACCCGTGCCTGAGATACAACAGAAAAGGAATACCATGGATGGGCTGCTAGATAGGACAGGATCCCCTCGCTGGAGAAACACTAGATTCAATGTGACAGCACAGAAAAAAAAGAGTGGGAGTGCAGAGAGATACCTTTATATCTCATGTTCACCGTACCTCAGTGTGTATACAGTATTACTGTGATGTGCAGAACCTTGGTCAAGTTCAAATACAAAGTAAACTCTCTATGTCTCACTCTCGATTGCACTCACACACACACTCACACACACGCACACACACACACACCAATACATGCATATACACCAACACGAACACATGCTCACACAAGCGCACCACAATAAATGCTTCCACACACACACACACACACACACACACACACACACACACACACACACACAGAGGGAGTGTGTTTGTGCGGCGGTGCTGAGGAACATGAGTGGCAGCCTGCAGCGGTGGCTGACTGTTGGGGTGTCACACTCAGGCGGCTGACACCCAGGCGTGTGATTGCAGTGAGGGGGAAATTGCAGATGCACTGATCAGGAACGCCATTAAACACAGCAACACCGCAAAGCACCATTTACCCACACCTGCCAATCGACCCACAAGTGCTCCCTCTGCTACCACTCTCTCTCTCCCTCTCACTCTGTGCCCATCTCTTTATGTCCCCTGCTCAACCCCTCATTGCCTCAACCACTGTTTTCTCCCTTTTCCATGACTTCCAATCACTCCTGTCTCTTCCTGATTACTGCCAATGAAAGGGAGGTGAACGTGTACGACATATTATGTGCATCTTTGGGAGGTGCATTTGGACTGATTGTATGCCTCTGTCTCACACTCAGTGTGCAATCAGATTTTATGATGACCTGCTGGTCATTTTTAGTTATGTTATGGGTCAGTCATAGGTAAACAATCGTTCAGAGATCACACTGTTCATTTTCTGATAGCATAGCTTCCTTATGGCTATTTGCGTAACATTTTAGGTCTCAAGTCTACTTTAATCTGACATAGTGCGTGTATGTGTGTGCGTTATTCAGATGTTCTGGGACAAGAGCATCAAGGTTATGCTTTGACAAGTAAAGCATATCAAAGAGCTAATACGCATTGATCATATCCCACTAAAGTGATTCTACACACTAATCATATGTTACTACTTATATGTTACCATTAATGATGGTTACAGTGTTACAAAGCATTACTTATGCTATGCTACCAAGAATGAGATATGAGGATATGTTTCCTGCTAGTCATATCCACAATGTAATAACAACAATAATAGACAACTAAAGCGAATGTACATCAATAAAAATGCAGGCCATTAGTAATCTGTTTCGTTGCTGCAAGGATAGTGGCTGCAGAAAATGAGTTAGGGCCTCTGATCTGGGGCCTTTTAATTATGGTCCACCCCCACCCATTTCTCCCTGACGCTCCGAACTCGAAGGCAACCATGAAAGTCATGGTCATTTGCCTTTGTATTATGTGTATTGAGGGGAGGGTTAGAGAAAAAAAAACAACAGCAACTACAAAAGTAACCTTCAGCCATGTGAGGACGGGAAAGGGCTTTGATTGGGCTTATCAAAGCATCTCCCCCTCACACACACACACATACACACACACACCCACCCCCTTTGTGCACCAAACAGTGAGTCTCTCAAGGTCAGGACGTGCGGTGTGCTGAACGTGAGTCCGGTGCAGGCGATGCTGCGATTCACTGGCTAATCCGCAGATGTGCTCCGGAGAGGAGACCAGTGTCAAACATTAGCGGGGTCAGGGGTCAGTGCTAAACGCTAGTCGGCCGAGGTGCTTCAGCCTTTTGATGTTCCCTGTGATGTTATCGTGCTGCGGAGCGCTGGACGCAGAAGGAGGGGATTGATGCTGATTGATGCGCAGACCAGGTTATGCCTTGGGCGGGGACGTGGCTTTATCAAGACTCCTTGCTGTGTTGCGAGCGTCTAGAAGGTGGAGTTGGTGTTACCGCAACCATAACAAGGCCAATGCTATATCTCCAGCTAATCATCTAATTCCCTCTACTTGCACTTTCACCACTACCACTGATTGAAGTCATGCTAGTTTTTTGTACAGTGCAGCACTTTCAAGTTCTATTCATTGAATTATATTATAATTCTGTCTATGCCTACTGAACACTGAATGACATGCAATTAGGTTAATTGCTATATGACCAACCTAAGGCAGCTCACAACACCCTGTATGCTACCTGTGTAACTCCCCAATTGGATTTCTTTTGATCCACTGTGACACACATGAGCGTTTAGTGCTGCACTGAGCACTGACGTATCTTAGCTGGCCTCGGTGTGTTGATCTCTGTCAAAAACTCTCTCATAAACCTGTCTGTTAAATTAATAAAAGCAAAAAATATGTAAATCTGCTTTAACAGCCGTGTTCATATACAGTACAAGCAGCGCTCGTGGTCTTTGGAAGTCTGCCCGTGTTCACTCATGTCAGTTAAGTTTTCATTAGCTGCTCCTACCTTCCTTCTTGGTTCACTCTAATATCATTAGTGCTAGCCTGTGTAGTACAGGTCATGAATTGCATTAGCCCATGTCAGACTCACTCTTCATTCTGGTTTACACTACCATCTTTAGCCCGAGATGCGTAGTGCGATAGCTATGGCGTCACCAGCACGCCGCCATTCCAACAAATGATTTTGCATTCAGAAAGTTCACAATGGAAGATTTAGAGTGCATTGTGGTTGAATAAAGAAGTCTAATCTCAATTGTCTATTGATGTGAACTAAAAGTCCTCAATATGGCAAACATAAACGGTATAAGTGTGTGCTTTCATAATACTGATGAAAAGCTGTAGACAGTCATTTTACAAATTCAGCCAAAACAATAAGGACACGATGCAAATCCAGTGGGAACAATCTCCAGCAGGGTCTGGATGCTGGCAGGGTAACACATGTTTTTTTCCGCCCTCATCCTCTCTGGTACTATAGGAACATCTAATCTGTTGACTCGGTCCTAAGCCCAGACCTGTGACATTCTCGATGCTTAGCACTGCTAGAGCTGCGCTCTGTGTCTGTGGGCTGCTGAGTGAGGACTCGCGAGTGTAGTGGGGGGCTTTAACGCCGAGCTTCTGATCACTCCAGTCTTTCTTTTCTGCTGGATGAAAGCTGAAATAATGTGTCTAGTTCTCTGTTCCAGTGATGAGATTGGGGGGGGGGGGGGAGAAAAAAAGGCACAATGAGCTTAAAAAGATGAGAGCACCTTGGAAACAAATCCACTGGCAGACAGGAGAATATGTGTGAAAAGAAAGACACAGAGAGAGAGAAAGAATGAGCGAGAGAGAAAGAGAGAGTCTTTCAGTGATGTAAACTCATAATCCCTGTGCTGTTGCTGAAAAAAGAGGATGCTGGAGTTAGTGAGAGAGAGAGAGAGAGAGGGATGATAGAGTGAGAAAGAGAGAGGGAGAGAACTAGCTCTGCATTAAAGAGGGTGATGTGGTTATTGAGTGATAAGAATCACAAAAAAGGAGGGAAAAAATCAAAGCAGAAAGCAAGTGGTTTGAATTCCTGCCATCATCTCCTTAGGCGTGAATGGGCATATGAATGAGATTGAGAGAGTGGTAGCTAGCCAGAGCCAGCCGCATCAAAGCAGGTAATACCCCTCATAATAAACACGGGCTACTTTAATTGGTCATGAAGGGGGCTTTTCCCCTCAATGGAGCTGACAGAAACCATTGTGGCTAAAATGCTGTAACACGCTGGCACGCTGCCCCCATCGTCAAAATGCACTAGAGCGATCCTCGCTGGGCAAATAAAGCAATCCACAGCCATTTTCCCAGCGAGAGCGATCCAATGAGGGTTTTTTTTTACATCCTAAGAGTTTTTTCCCTCCTCCACAGGAGAAGGAAAAGAAAGAGAAAGAAAGAAAGAATGAAAGAAAGAAAGAAAGAAAGGGGGAAATGATGGCCGCCTACTCGTGCAATCATGTGCCACGTGCAGGGAGAACAATGGAGCGCGGACCGAAAAAACGGGAGGAATTAAAAGAAAAGATCCTTTGTGGGAGCTGAGTGAGAGGATAGAGGGAGAGGCGGGAGGAAAAGGCCACTCGGCGCTGGCCACCAACGGAGAGACAAAGGGACGGCTTTTTAAGCGAGCGGCGAGAGCGCGCTATCACTGACGAAGGCCAGGAGACTCGTTTGCGAAGTAACGCCGTCACAGTGGTGCAATGCCGTGAAAGGAAGGTGTGAATTAGACTAGCTCCTTTAGACTTCTGTACACTTAAGCAACAGCAATAGGGGCAGCAGATTAAAGTACTTACCATCAAGGGCACATGAGGAGCACCTGAGTGTGGTTTTAACATTTGCCAATTCTAGAAAGTTCTTGTATGCTGGCTGGCATCCCTCCTTGCATACCAGTTTCCTTCATTCTTTATTACACTCCAACATGAAGATGCACACACATCAGCTTGTGTTGTGGAGAGTATAGGTGTGTTTGGACTGAAAGTCTGCAGGCAGACAGAATAAAACATTTGAAGTTGGTCAGCTAGAACTCTGAAAACAGAATATCAGACAAAAATAAAAAAAGGAGTCCAGTAAAAAGTTGACTTTCAAGAGAACTTGGAAAGTTTCTCTCTTTCTGACCTTGGATCGACTTCAGAACTTTGCATTGTCAGATCTGTTGACCAGAGCAATCTCTCTTTTCTGCCCCAGTCTGCCTTTTCCTTCCCCACCTCCCCTCCTCAGACTCCCCATCATCTCTCCCATTTACCTGGGGGGGGGGGGGGAACCTGAGACTATTACCCCAGCCCCGCATTGGGGGGGGGGGGGGGTGATTGTGTGTTTATTGCCCATTGTGTACATGGGGCACGACTGCCCTCTACTCCGAGACAGGGGCAGTTAAGGGAGGGATTGCATGTCCTATTACCTTTAAAAGGGAAAAGGGCCAGGTCTGATCAGGGGGAGGAGAGGAACAACTAAGGAAACAGAAACGGCAGACAAGGTGTGGTTAACAGCATCTTTTATTTCCCAGGGTTCCCTGGAGGGTTTCAGGTGGAGGGCAGACAGTGAGTAGCGGTCCTGATGAGGCAGAGATTGAGCTCCCTTACACACTGGTGCCTGTGTCTGTCCACCCCACTGTTCCGTCATGCTATACGCTCAGTAGACAGGCAGCCTACATGACTGTAGCTCTGTGTATAGGCATCCATGGTTTACTGTGCTCTAAAACAGCCTGCCACACCAGGGCTGTGGACATAGGACTACAGGAGGAACTATATGACCGAGGTCAAAATTAAACTAGTTGGTCGTCAACATATTAGCCAGGGGAGGAAGATCATGACAGCAAACGTACATATGTTTCATTTCTAAATTAACATTTGTAGATACAGTAGATCATGAGTAAAGCTGAATTGTTTTGGTATATGTTAAGCTGACCTGACTTGATAGAATAGAATGTATGTTCAATAGCAATAATTAAATAGCCCTACAAATCAGTCCTACAACAGAGGCGGAGTATAGGTCAGGGTTCATAGCATACACCATTATACAGTAACTAGGTGACACAGAAAGTTAATTGTTGGAGAACATCTTAAAACAGAGTTATCAACTTAATTGTTTTAGCAAGGCCTTTACATCGACCTTGTTCACTTAGCACTGTTTTAATTAAGGGACCAAAAGGCCCTGAACACAATCAATTCACCAGGAAACAGGTCTAATTAAAGAAAATAACAGAAGGAAAAAGGGAAAACTTTTAATTGTACTTCAATGTCAAAGAGGTACTCTAATTCATTATCAGTGGTAGTGGCTACTTTCATGTAGCCATGGAGGTGCTGTACATGTATGTGTGAGAATCTGAACCAGTTTACATTTCTGACCTATCTAACCTTAAACCTTAAAAAAAAACATTGTTGGTAATATAAATATACAAATTTATAATAAATAGGTTCCAGTAATTCTGCTTAGATAAAAAAAGTATTTTTTTGTAGATTTCCCTTACGCTTGGTCACATCATGGTCACATCAGAAAGTTATCCCGGGTCAGTGTGCCTGTTTGTTGACATGATGTTCCCTTGTCCAAATCTGCCAGTGCTTGACATGATATACATTCACAGGGTCATCACCTGAGCCATAAACCACCTGCCCTGCCCAGACTCACATTGAAAACACAGGAACAGGCCTCTCAGAATGTATAGGTCACCAACATTCTGGGTTTTATTTTCAGCCATCATTTATCTTCAAGGAAACTAAGGCCTAAGGAAATTAATGCCAAGTGTGTGGTTGTATACAGTATTTACGGGCACATTTCTCAAACATTACTGGTTTTTCTTCTGAATGTAAATATCTGACTCTAGGATACAGTTACCTCAACTGTCTGCCTCTGGGATATTATTTTTCCTCATCTAATTTAGAGCGTTGATGTTTGAAAAAAGGTTGAAATCTATAATAGGACAGAAATAAACAGACAGCGTGTCAGAAAAAAAAATATCACCTATCTGAACACATCAGTGGGCTTTGAAGTGTTGGACTTCTCAACTCAGCTGTAAAAGGCAGAAAATTCTCTTTGACAGCTGATGAAGAGTTGACTGCTAATTGTCACGTCCCTTTTTCGTTCTTTGAAGTGTTAAAACAGGAGATATCCTGTGAAATATTTGCTTTATTGAACCAGGTTGAGTCGTTTTATTTTAATAACTCCCAGTGGTTACCTTAAAGAAGAATACTTGCGTTTTTACTAGGCTGAGCGTCCACCTAGCAAATTTTTGAATTTCTGAGCTATTATTTTTTCTCGCGCGAGACAGAGGAACGCTTTTAAAATAGTCCCCATGTCTTGGTACACAGGGGAGAAAGTGCTCCATGTCTCTGAGTGCTGAAGCGTTGGTGTTTGATGTGGTGTGGATTTCATTTGTGGGAATTCTTAGATGGCTGACATCTCTAAGCTGGTTTCTTCATATTTCCAAAAGCCTTGCTGTGTGTACGATTTCCACAAAAGCAAAAAGGAGCAGAAGTACAGGAGAGAATGTCTGACAGCGTGCATTCTGTGGTTATGAGGATGGTCTTGCAATGCTGAAAAACAAAACTATATTTCCAAGCAAAGCTGTTTTTCCAAACTAGATAGACATTTGAAATGACATAGCTGTTGTGCAAGCCACATAGGCCTACTGAATCAAGTGCACCAGTCGAATTCATGAGAAGAGCTATCAGTAAGGAGTAATATCTATAAAGCTGCACAACTTCATGTTCAGGAAGCACTGAGTTACCACTGAGCAAGTTTGGAGGCAGCTTTGGAGACTTTCATACGACCTATCCACAGTATCACTGAAAAAAATAAATCGCTGGATTTACTTGATTTTATTGTGTACATCGGTTGCACATGAATTAAATGTCTAGAATTAGTCCAGCATTTCTCTTTCAGTTTACAAAATTGTTTCATGCTGTAACAACCCAATTTGATCAAGTAATTCTAATGAAATTGATTAGGCCTGAGAGTAGGCATTCAGATGTACTTACTTGTTCTTGCAACATCAATGTTAAAGGAAGACAACTTTGATATGTAAGACTTCAAGACTGTTCCACAGTATTCAGAAGCATTCACTGTAGTTAAAAACATGTGCCATAAAACCACTGATACCTTGTGCATGCTCAATATCTAAAGGTGGGAAATAAAGCATGGTTTACCTCACAGCATAACTTAAGATACAACTCTGCTCCAAGTTCTACTGGTCTAATTCTACTAGTCTAGCATAATCCTCTTTAAGAAAACTCTTGTGAAAACTTTTGCCAACACTGTTAGCTGCGTGATTTTCTCAGTGTTCTTGCAAAGGCTTATGGGAACACAATTAAATGGTGACACCAATCCCTTGTGTTCATTTGCCTTACTGGTCCAGTACTTAGGTGCTTCACATTGATCTTGATTCTGTTGGCTAAATTCATTGCTGCGGCAAAATATGTCAGTTCAACGTAATTACATGTACATGTTTTGTGGTTTAGTCACTGTGACAAACTTTTCCTTTTTCCCCCAGCATATATGCTTACCTTACATGATTCAATTAGAAAAATGGATAACTCAATTTAAATGACTATTTGAACACAATAAGGTGGTGTTTCGTTCAAAACTAGACTCTTTTATGTAATTGCAATGTGATATGGTTTGATTAATTAGACAGCCCTGACTTTTCAATTTCTACAGTGTATAGGCCTTCCATGTGGATCATCCAATCAGCTACTGGTTTAAGGTAAGAATGGTCCTCTCAAAACACCTCCATTTAAATCTGTGGTATGATAAATGCTGACAAGGAACCTTCTGGCAGGTCCTTCTCCATAAAGCCCAACCAATCATCAGTCTCAAAATCACAGAAATTCTAGATGTAATACAATTGTTGTAGTGATTGTGCGGTTAAAATAAGACTCCTGTAGTTCATTTTTAATGTTTGCAATTAACATTCTTCATTTTTGGAGATTATTTGGGTTTTGGTGGATGGGAGCCCATCTTGGAGGTATTCAATAATACCACCCAGTATGACAAAATAAATGGTGGCGTTTGACTGGTGAAGGGAGTGTTGAAGGAAGCCGGGGAGGGTTCCCCAGCTTGGTTTTTGATTGACACCCCTGACATATGGAATAGTTCTGGCATTCTCTGGGGAGTGTCTGACGGGAGGGAGGGAAGAAGGGAGGGAGGGAGGGAGGAGAGTGTGCACCTCTCCGCCTGTCTGAGAAAACGGGCGGAGTACGAGCCTTTCACACAGCCTGGATTTCTGATCAAAGGCATCCGAGAGCTCTCACTCTCGCGTCCTCCTTTCAAATGTCTATCTCGCTTTTCAATCGCCACCTCCTCGTTCCTCCATACTCTCTCTTTCTTACTCTCTCTCTCTCTCACTCCTTCTAAATTTAGCAGTCTAGGCAATTAGTGGTGAGGTACTCAGAGCAGCCTGTGTTGCAGATGACAGACAGACATAACAAGTGTGAGATACTGTACACACACCCTGTGTGTGTGTGTGTGTGTTTGTGTGTGTGTGTTAATATCTGTGAAGAGTGTGTTAAAAAGAGAGAGAGAGAGAGAGCGAGAGAGAGAGGATGAGCCTGGGTGTGTGTGACTTTATTTTGTACATTTACAGTATGTGTCAGGACAGTAGACTTTAAAATTGCTGCATTTCCTTCACTCTGCACATTGTCAGGTGTTCAAACTGACTGAATGACATCTAAAAGGATAGTTCTGGGGTCAGATATGTTGATGTTGTCTATAATTTATCAGCATATCTCCAACTATTATTTTGTGTATAGGTACAGGTCCTACACTGTTTACCTATCATTTTCTACCTAATTAAGTAGCCTCTTTTGAAGCTCCCTGTGGACCCCCCCCCCCCCCCCCCACACACACACACACACATGCTTTCTCTCTCTCTCTCTACAGCAGAGCAGAGGGACACCTCTAGATAAGCTTGCAGGTCCTTTGGGGACTTTCACAATGGCTGACAGTTGGATTGTGGAGTGGAAGAATGGGATGTTTTGAGAGGAGTAATTGTTTAATGAGAGAGTGATTATGAGTGCCTGAGACATGCGGGGGCCAGGGACAGTCTCTGGGATAATGGGATAATGTGCAGTGAAGGGAAGGTACTGTGATATGAGGAGGCACTGTGGCAGGAGTGGAACCTCGCTCCCCAGAGACACGGTGCCTTGTCTGCAGCTATTAGCCGCTAACGCACTGTTCTCCGAGCCGTTGTGTTCTCCGGTCCTCGGGTGGTTATTTGTGATGTCGGGCCTATTCCCCCTCCCCTCTGCTAGCCTTTAAAAAAATGGGCTATGGACATCTATTCCCCTTGTCACAGGTGTATGACTGAATTGTTTTTTTTGTTGTTGTTTTAGACCATCAAGCATTGAGCAAAACCGGTGAATATCTTCTTGATCTACTGATTCTTAAACCAGATGAGCTAGCACTGGGAAATGCACATCAGGTATTTGCTGAACGTTGAAGAAATTCCCATAAAATTAGATGAGATCTCATTAACCCCTGATACACTGTTTATATGGCCAGAAACTAAGTGAAGAAATAGTCAGTTAGGCAGGTTTTTATTCACATTTCTTATTAGACTGGTGACTCCATAACTGCACTGTATTTTCCTGCAGGAAACTTTAATCAACCCTGTTACGTCAATCCTGTATAATAACATAATTATAAATAATTTATAAATTATAAATTGTGGGTGTGAAATTAATTTTCTGTGAATTAAGTGTGTTATAAAGAAAGGATAATCTTAGCATAATCAACTCATGCAACAGAATAGGCTACCTTCTGTAAGTCTTTATGCAGTAGGCCTAATGCACGGACCAAAGACATGTTTTAAGATTCTCAACATGCGGGTTGATAAGTGTATTTACATTAGTTGAAATTGTGAAAATCAGCAAGATAGACAAACTATGATCTGAGAACTGGCAACATAATGGGTGATGCAAAGGCCCTTGAGTCGTGGATCTGCTCGAGGTTTCTTAATGGGTGATGCAAAGGCCCTTGAGTCGTGGATCTGCTCAAGGTTTCTTCCTATATGTATCTCCAATTCTAGGGAGTTTTTCCCTGTTACCCCCTGTTACCCATGGGCCTTCTTTTCTTTTCTTCCTTTCTTTTTTTTTCTCTGATTGTCTACATTGCAATGTTATTAATTCAGGGTCACCATAATTATTGTCATCTTTTCAATCATGTCAAGATGACTTTTAAAAAATGATTTTGATCAGTTACCTTAGGCCTGCCTTACTTTATCTCATTTAATCTGGTCTTATCTTATTATTCAGAAAATTAACTGCCCTTATTTAAAGCTACATTGTGTCATTTCTTGGGTTGATTCTTATCAAAAACCCATTCTTTCTTTTAAAAATATGAACTCATTCATGTGTAATTACTTCCACCAACAAATCAAAGTATTCTCGTAAGTGTAGAATCTGCCATTCAGAATACATACGACCGAGTTGACGAGTCCAGGAAGTAACATCAAACGCGTCAAATTGCGTCATATCGGAAGTAAGATTCCCGAAGTAGGTACATAATATACTTTACTTATGGATTATACAGTGGGGGAAACTTGTTTTACTGTCTAAGGAAAAAATAGTCACATTAGGTAGAACCTTTTTATTATTATTATCAATGGATGCCTGTTAGCCTGGGAAAAACCCAGACGTACTTCCGGCATATTCGAGATTCGCTCTGAAAGTCCGTCTGGCCAAGAACCCATTCTAGCCCATTTCCAATTTTCCTAGATCGAGGCACCAATCAGAACCCTTGAGGCGGGCTTTACACGATGACGATAGCGCACCCTGTTTGAAGAAGCCGGGTTTTTAAAAAAAAAAAAAACATCAACCATGGCTGCTGCCGCTTGTTTGAAGCTGATATCACGTTGGTTTAAGACAGGGAGTTAGAAGTTTCTTAACTGCTTCCTTATATTGGAACATGTAGGCCTATGTAAGGGATACCTATGTGATATCTGCAACAGTGGTAGGCCACTGAAAACGGTTTGATATTCTGTTCATTTATAGGACTATAGTAGCTGGACACGTAGCCGACAGAAAACACATAGGCTACTTTTGAATTGGTGTGCTACAGTATGCGAGCATAACTCGAATGCTGCAGTTCAGAGTTTGCCTTGAAACAATTCCGGCATAATTGCTCTGAACGTTTCAGTCTCTCGTCCCCCATTCCTGCTTTATATGTCCCGGTCAGCCAGAAAGGACGAATGAAACAAAATGCTCGTTTGAACGTGAACGGTTTTGTTCAGAGCTGAAAATGCAATTGTGTTTGACAGAGGGCAGATGTAAATTGCTAGTGACAAAATATTAGCTTTCAGTGTGGCACGATGTCTTTGTAAATTAGCCTAGGCCTACGTTTAATTAAAAAGTGGTTAATTCTTCCTGCTTCTCCCTACAACCACAGTGTTGCAAACTGTGTGTTTCCGTCACTCTGTCTCTTTCGTTGCTATGATTGGTTTTTGGCCTCTCCTATTGCGTCCGAGGCATTTTGATCAGCGTCCGTTTGGGAACGCCCTTTGGAAATGGGCTGTGAACGAACCTTCCCCAGACCCACTCTCAGTTATGACTGAGAAGGGTCTGGTTTTAACCGGGCTAGATGCCTGTTTCACCGGGGGATGAAATTGAGGTGACAGTCATCCATCACTATGGAAATGCTTCAAGAGCATTTCAGGATGTTGACACAAATCAGGAAACGGCTGCTAGCTGCTAGACTTCAAATGCACATTTCAGCTGTTAGAGTTAATTGTGTAGAAGTTTAAGAAATTAAAAACCAACCTGGATAAGGATGCAAGGGTATTTTTTCAACAGCCACAGTGAGGAGAATTCAACATGTATCCAAAGACCGGTTTCATATTTACAGAGTTTGTTAGAATCTTGGTTCCGTGTATTCAAATCCACCATAACTCCACGCCAAACAAACTTGGAAGGAATGCCAGAAGGAAGCCTTCCCTATCTTCTTGTACAAGCAAAGTTCTTGAAGTTTGCCAGATGCCGCTGGTCGGGCCAAAAATTGAGAGGTGGGATTTTCAGGTCTCATGGATTTAGTTTCACGATCAGAGTAAGCACTTGACATTGCGTGTGTAGCCTACATTTCATTTGAAAACTACACCACTTCAACATATCAAATAAGCAAAAGTTTACTGTGGGCCACACTGTGATATTCTATAAAACGTTACAATTGTAATGTTGAAGAAAGCACAGAAGTATTGTAGGCCTAATGATTGATGAGACTCACAGTTGTCCAATCAAAGGTTCATTCAGCAGAAGCGGGATCACACATACTCTAAGATGTCAATACAGAGGAAACACAAGGGAAGGGAAGTCACTACACAAGCACAAGCACAATACGCGCACAAACAAGAACAATACACAAACAGGGTAGTCACACACAACACATGGGGTAAACACATGAGGTACAACCCAAAGAAAGACTACACAAGCTAACACATACACGACAAGGTAAACACAATTACACTCACAAAAACCGACATTACACAATCTAGCATTTACACACATTGCATTCTGGGAGGATACAGTAGCACTCAGTCCGGAAGACACCAACGTTACAGTATCATAATTTTAGGGGAGTGCAATGTGTGTAACGTACATGAAGCCCATGTTGTGTTTTGTGTGTTTAGGATCTGGTTGGCCTGAGGATAGAAACTCCTCAGTGCTTCTGTCAGTACGTTTACATGCACAGTTAAGTTGAGCTACAGTTATAGCTCGGCTAGGTGATGTGACTGGACTCCTGTTCTTCTCCAAGTTTACATGCACTGAACGGCACTGAAGGGGATTCGCTTTATTGACCAAAGTACCGGTAGGCCTATGCATGTTTTACTCTGCTACGCTACAGTAGATGGCGATTGGGAGCGTACCTATGTTCCCCGGGTCCTATGTTCCCCGCTATTTGTATGGGTCCGGGGAACATAGGACCCTTTTTGTAGAAAAGGGTCCTATGTTCACCGCCTTGTATCTGACCACGGAAATTGCATTGCGAGTGCACATTTCGTACGGTAGCAAAGTGTATTTTTCTGTCAATGTTGCTTGCCGTACCAGGTAGACCTACACATACGCGCACGGTGCAATATTGACACAAGCCAGAAGGGCGATTTTACTAACTTCCACGTTGAGTATAGCGGAGTAAAAGAATAGATGAAGAACATTTTTTATAACATAGGCCTACAATGGTTTTACTTGTGTAGTGCTTCTTTACTGAATATAACGAGTTCAAAGTTAACATTCTAGGTAACTTCGCATTGTCCGCTTCAGCACTAAATTGAGGACAGCAACACACACGACCTGCACCTCTCACAGAAGAAACGCGCTACAACTACATGCCTTTTTAAGTTGATATTTAATTGGTTTGTTTTGTTCATTTTTCCGTTCGCTGGCACGCTGCAGGGAGGACTGCGCGTTGCTCCGAAGCCCCTTTGGTCTGACTCGTCAATAATCCAAAAATGTCCCTTTGGGTCTACAGCCCAGTATAGTTTGATATCTCTTTGTTCCATTAAAATTAATCCCATTCTTCCGACAGCTCAACCAAAGGCTATTTTAGATCACCTCCTTCACCTCTTAAGAATAAGAAACAAGAAACATTGTAAGAATCAACAATGACATGCCAAGTGCAAAAACAATGACAAGCTTGGGACTGAAGCCATGCAGACTCGGCTAGATTTAAACACAGCAGGCCGTTGCAGCAAGACAGTGAGCCAATCCTAATATCATAGGAAAACAGGTGGGGCTGTGTCATTAGGCTGATTGCCACTGACACCAGCTACTGTTACATACAATACTTAAGTGTCTCAATTAAATCAATTAAACGTGACTATATCGCACTGGGCTCCGCACTGCTAACCTGGCCCTAGCCAGATGAATGTCGTTCCGCTAGCTCCGCCTAGCTTCACTCACATCCATCTGGAACCTCTTCCATTGAGAGTGATTTCTCCAACCAACTTTATGGTTTAGCCAATCAGGACGCAGGGCGGGAGTTTCATAGATGTGACATAGCGTAGAAGCGACTGTGAGACTGTTATCAGCGTCACGGGTTGGCTTCGATGAGAGTGGTTGAAGTAGCACGTCAATAGATGACGGACAAGTGGCTTATTCAATCATATGCAAGCATTTTTTGATTAGGTCCAGCCTTCTGAAACGACATTTCAATGGATCGGTTCCAGATGGATGAGTGGAGCTAGCGGAACGACATTCATCTGGCTAGGGCCAGGTTACCGCACTGCGCCTCTGTGCAAAGAACTTCAGTTCGCGGCGCCCCCTCTTCCTTCCCTCCTTCCCTCATCACAAAGAAAGTGTTTTCCACCAAAAGCTGTCACCGGTCCGCACGTCTGTTGTAACTGTGTTGACTGAAGAGATTGTGTGTTTCTGGTTAAATAAAACGGATATATGTGAGTGTGTGTATATGTGAATATTTTCCTTATTTATTGATGTCATAAGCATGCTTTATAGGTAGCCTAGTTTATGCTAACATAGCCTAGCATTATTAACAAACTCGTCTCTCTTAGCATCTGTTGAACCTTCTTTTCATCTTCTGAAATTATCGATGCGCATTAAACCGCATATAAGTCAAGCAGCTATTTCAAGCAGCTACTGTTACAATTAAATCAATTAAACGTGACTATATCACACTGGGCTCCGCACTGCGCCTCTGTGCAAAGAACTTCAGTTCGCGGCGCCCTCTCTCCTTCCCTCATCACAAACAAAGTGTGGGCATGGAGCAACAACAACCCGCGCCTTGCCATGCGGCTGCAGTCTACTTGGAAGCAGCGGGGAACATAGGACCCTTTTTTCAAAAAAGGGACCATTTTTTGAAAAAAGGGTCCTATGTTCCCCGCTGCTTCCAACTTTTGAAAAAAGGGTCCTATGTTCCCCGCTGCTTCCAACAGATAGGACCCGGGGAACATAGGACCCGGGGAACATAGGGATGACCCCTGGCGATTTGCCCCCTATCCTGTTCATAAACACCAAAACATTTCATGTTAGCTTCATTAGCTTGTTAACTAGCGAACTTTGCATCATCAGTGTAACTATTTAAATAATTGACATTACTTGTTGGAAATTTTCATATGAAGGTGCAACTTATGAGTAGGCCTATGGTGTGACATAAAGCTTATGTAGTTAGCTTGCTAACCATGCTGCTGAATAGGCCTATAGGGCTCTGATCGCATTATCTAGGTGTGTTAGTCCGGCTAAAAGAACTTCGATTCTGTCCGTTTTCAGTCGGACTAATTTACAGCTTGCATCCCTCTACTACTGCCCACTGATCTTTAGTGGAGTGTAACTGCTGCTCCGCTGTCTGCTAAAGTTCACCACCATTGCCTTTGTTTTGCTGCCATTTATTCTCACATTCAGCAATCATCTCCTCACGATCCACTAGCTGCCCATTCCGTGAGTACACTGTAAAAAAAGTAAAAAAAAAATAAAACCGTCTCTGTAGGCAGCCCCCATGCAGGCTTCCAAACCAGGAAACAAACAAAGTGGGGGCAGCCTGTCCCCCCAAATAAAAACAAAAGCCTATGTGGAGTTTCTCTGGGAATACTGAAGGGAGTGAGCTACCTCTCTGGTGTGTTTCGTTTGGTCCTTGGTTAAAAAATAATGTATGTTGTTTGGACAAAAGCGTCTGCTAATAAATTTAAATATAAACATAAACATAAACAAACACTTCTTCCTGCGCAATCGCTGACTTCACCTTTAAATTATGTTAACCCATAGACTGTATATAAAGAAGTGACCGGACTACTTGCGGAGTGATATGAAAGATGTGAATGAGAAGCAGAAAACCCGTTTTTCTTGATTTTCAACGGTCTGTTATACACAATTATTAGACCTCAGAATATTGGGAAGGCCTATTTAAGTGAATGGAGCATTCTACAGCATTATGAAGAGCCGTTTTATAAACTATATTAAGAAAGCATTACGATAGAACACTCAGTGCTGTTCTGTTGGCTAAAGGGGGTGCCAATAATTGCGACACATGTTTTTTGGAATAATCTTTATTTTCTTTCCTGTGGTAATGGGCTCATATGGAATGTATTTTAATATATTATCTTTACTTGTGTAAAGATAACATTTGATTAAGAGTCTGAGGGATTTTCAACTATTAAACAAGGCTGCCAGTAATTCTGGAGGGCACTGTGTACTGACTTTGTAAAGCCACTCCAACAACTTTGAGTAAACTCGAAAACAAGCAATGGAAAACAATGTCGGTTCAGAGAAGCAGCATTGTGAAACAATTTAAAAAAGAAGTCCATCATCTCTCCTATAAATGTTTTATTTTTGTGAACAGCCAAAGCATTTGCAAGTGTTATTTACTTGCCAAATTCCTGACACATCGAACAACATTGAAACGTTTGTTGAAGAACTTACTAAATAAACTTAAAAAATAACTAAACCAGTGGGTAATCAGATTGATTGCCATGCCTCCGAGTCCAAGTCTTTCATTTGAGATTTACTAAAGTAACCTAGTCAGTCAAGAACGTGATGTTTCAGAAGTTTCACTGATTCACTCATTCGCAGGGGTCATCACTAATTACACTGGAATATTTACCAAAATCGAAGCGCCAGGAACAAAACCTGTTATTTGACAAGAAACAAAAAAAAATGGAGACTGGAGAGGTTGGCATGCCATAGGCCTCAGCATTATCCAACATATGGTCATGATAATTAATCCCAGCCTCACGACAGAAAACAAATAAACACTCGCTAAACAAACCCCCAGCCCAACGCTGGTTCTCAAGGGCACAGGCAGTCTGGGGAGCGGGGGTTGGGTGGAGGGACTGGGGAGAGAAGGGGGGGGGGGTCTCCAAAAACGCCTCTCCACAGAAAAACAAAAGCAACATGGAGATCTTATCCGCCCACTCTGGACGCCACCTCAGAGAGCCAGCACGCGGCCGAGACGTCAGAAGCGCTTGTGAGGCTCCTGGGCGACTCCTGAAGGAACACGAGCATTCCAACGTTCTGCACGCTGCCAAACAAATAAAGCGGGGAAACAAGCGCGCGGCAACATGAACGCAGCATTTCTCTGCTAGAACGAATAAAAATCGCTTTCAGATGGACCATCTTTTGCAGTCCCAATTTTGGGGCACAGGAGATTTTTTTTTCTACAATCAACATTTTGCTGTACTGCAACAATATAAAGCAGTGATGGCGAATGCCTACAACCATTAGGATCTCTCAAGCTGTCGGACTTGTGGTGCGTGTGGTAGCCCTGAGGCAGAGATGCCGAATAGTACCCCACAGTATTGATAGGGCCAGCAGTGGCCAGGCCTGAGCGACGTAATTTGCTCAATGTGACAGAACCCATCTGGGGAAAGTGCTTTAACCATAAAAGGCCTCTATGATTATGGGAGACACAGGGGACGGCATGGAGAAGTCCTTACATTCATGCCGAGTGCAGATTCATGGCTCTCTCTGTTTGGCTAGCCATTTCCTCGCAGGGTGCTGCTATTTGATTTGGCCCGTTTTTGGGTTTCGGGGTACAGGCGTCCAGTTGTGCTCCTCTCGCTGTGTGCTGCGCTGGAGGAATTTCCTGCCTGACTATTTCTCCACGTTTTTCAGTTTTATGTGACTGACTGACTGCCGGTGACTTATGTGTGTGAACTGTGGAGAGAGAGAGAGAGAGAGAGAGTGGTGGGGGGAGAGAGCATGTTTATGTTTTTCTGTTTATCTAATTCTCTTGCAATGGGCTGTGAAAGAGACAAATCAAATATTGTTTCAGGGAAAAAAGGCTGTTGACTTTGACTCCAGAAAAAAAAGAAGAGTCCCATGTCCGATTTCCTATGCAGACTCTGCAAGGAAGTGTTCACCAGAGCAAAAGTCTTAAGTTTCTGAAAACAGACGAGAATTGTTAACTCCATTTAATTACTCAACTTGTATTTGCCTTCCTTGAAATGTAACTTGTTCTGACATTTGGTGAATCCCATTAAAGCCATTTCACGGAGGTTAGGCCCTTAGACAAGCATCCGCCATGAATAATCCGTTGTGCATGTAAAAGACAGCACTCCAGGAGAGAAACACAGGCTGACATTTTTCCCCCTTAGTTGTGCTGATATAACAATTTCATTGCATAATGTTTCTTAATAGTTAGCTGGCTGTGAAAGCCTAGCAGGGCAAGATAAGCACAGTGATGTCCGTCTTTGTCCAGAGGCCTACATGACATTGAGGGAGTGACTGCCTGTGGATAGGCGAGGTCGTAGAAGGTAACTTTCCAGCTGTGACGGTCAACAAACTCCTTGAATGGGGACAGCGTTTTTATCGCCCAAAGTGTCATCGCTGTCCCCATGCCGCCATGCTAATTCATGCTAATCCAGAAACTTGGTGTTTTAATTTTCTGGGTAAGCAGTGGGTTGGAGCATGGCTGTCACAGCTCACCTGTGTTTGTCCTGGGTGGTTAGGGAGAGGGGCCTCTGAGGGGATGTGTGTGTGTGTGTGTGTGTGTGTGTGTGTGTGTGTGTGTGTGTGTGTGTGTGTTTGTCTGTCTCTGTGTGGAGGGACTGTAACTGTATAGCTCATTCCATTCTTCCTTTCACTGCCTGTCTATGGTGGCTCTCTTTCTATCTTAGGTCTTTCTTTTTTAATGTTATCTATCTGTCTGTCTCTCTCACTAGCATACATACAATCTCTTTGACACACACACACACACACACACACACACACACACACACACACACACACACACACACACACACACACACACACTCACTCCCTCAATCTCTACAGTGTTTGGGTTTCACACACTCCTGGTGAACTGGAGCTCAGTATGTAAGGATGCTTTGTGGTGTTGGTCTGCTGTAGGTCCAGGGAAGCCTGCTCTTTTCACTGCAGTGCTGTTACAGCATGTCTGCTGCTCTCCTGAGGGAGGTTGTCATTCACTTCTACTTGCTGTGTAAGGTATACATATAGGTGGGATGCACTTTGATGCCCGCCCTGGTGGCATTTAAACACACACACACACACACACACACACATACACACACAACACACGTACAGAGAGAGAGAGAGAGAAAGAGAGAGAGAGGAAGACCAGATTAATTCCTGTGGACATAGAAGACAGGAGCCCAATAACCAAACAGCTCTCCAAGTCGTATTTGAGAGCAGTGGGTGTCAAAAATTATTTTCTTTTTTCCCCTCATGTGTATCTACAGCTCTACATGAGACAACAACAAACAAGAGAAATGTGACATGGGGGGGGGAGGACAAAACTATTCTTCACAAGCTACACCTTTCGTTTGTCTTTCCTCATGCTCAGGACAATGCCAGTTCCAAGTCTGAAGAAGATGGCCCAAATAATTCCATAAATCAAAACAGAAGTTTAGCAATTTCCTTTACAGCCTCTGAATATGAAACCAGATGTTGCCTTTATATTAACGTTCCTTTTCCTTGGCCACTGTTGCCCCACCCCCCCACCCCACCCTACATCCCCAAGTCCACCCCTTGTGCTTTGGGATGGTGGGGTACTTCAAATCTCAGCTAAAATATCTTCTTTGCCCAAAGGTGTTTGTCTGGTTTCAATAGAGCCAGGGGACTGGAGCACTCAGCCCAGACTGCATCCTGTGTTGGTTTTTTTTTTTTTTTTTTTTATCTCTGTAAAATCCCGATGCCACATCTCCTCCACTGAGGCAGAGCATCAGATGCATAGTGTTTACATTGAAGTCTGAGCACTGTCTCTGTCTGCTGTCTGTGTCATCTAAACGTGCACAAATAGCCCAGTTAATCATAGAAATAAATAACAAATAATATTTTCTTTTTAGCTTTTTGGATACAGTCTAAAAAGGCCTGATTTATGAAAGGTCTTTGCAAAATTTTGCAGAGACTGCATGCATCATATGCTGCCATTTATGTGTCACAACATCATTGTTTTCTTCTTCTGATCCAGTTTATTTTTCATGTGTTAACTACAATACTGTGTTACTTTGATTCAGTAGTCTCATGTAATTAATTTGAAGGCTGTAGGGTACAGCACCTTTTATTCCTTTTAACCTCTCTTCCATTTTGAAATGACCTCATCTCAGTGCTGAGTTTAGTACATCCTCATTCAGTATTGTCACATTTAAGCTCACTGTCCTAGTTTGGGCGTGTGTCTTGCCATTGGGAGGTAGACTTACAGATGTAAGTCTAAAATGCAGTTGCTGAACTATGAAGCAGTGCAAAAGGCTTTACAGTAAACAACTTAGCAACAAATAAGGCATATCAATATGTTTAAGGGATGGATTGCTGATCATAATGGCAGTAAAATGGCATCTGGTCATTTAAGGAGAACTTGTGGTTGGAGTGTTGCTTGTGCTGTGTTTTAGTGACACCACCCTACGTCCTGGTTAGCACAGCTTCAGCAGTCCAGACTGCTCTGATATTCAGGGTTTTAGACAGCTCGCTCCTGGACTACACACAGTGGAATTTGCGAGGGATTGAGTTTTCAAAGACACCAAGAATGCCTTTCATTCATTTCTCTCCACACACGGTCTATCCTACTCCCTCTCTGGGAAATCTAAAGCAAATATTGCTCTGAGGGGGTTGGTTGGCTCCGAATCCGCAAACGGTTCCAGTATCGAAATGAAAGGATATCCATCATTTCCTCTTTTAATGTCCCCTTTTATTCCGCTTTTTCGGCCTGTGATCCTTAAGCAAATGTTGACGTGAAATTCAGATGAATCAGGTGGCTGCAAACCTGGTGGGAGGCACAGAAAACACAGGATCTCCGGGTCGTGGGTCCGGCACATCTTCCCGCGGCCCGCGCGCTCCGTCGAGCTGGGCCCTGGGCTCTGTGTTTGATTACCAAATCAAAAGCTGATCAAGCAGCGAGAGCGGATCTGGTGTACAAGGGCTCACCGTTTGGCTTGGCACCGGCCACCGGCGGACAACAGGCTGATAAAGAAAAGGCCCATACGGAGGAAACTTCACATCCACCGAGCAAGAGAGAGAGAGAGAGAGAGAGAGAGAGACAGGCAGAGCGGGAAGCAACAGAGTGACAGAGAGAGTGCGTGAAAATGGTGAGATTCACACACAACTATGGTGACACTGTGACACATGACGGCATGCGTAGCTAAGAATGTCCCGAAGAACAGGCGAAATGTGACAAACCACTTGGCCTACAGTCTATAGAGCCTAACCCGCTGTTTGTTCCCTATTGTTATCGTCTCTGCATGTGGCCGATAGCAGAGACCCAAATCACACGAAAAAGAAAAATGTATGCAGCCGGTGGCTTTCACCAGCCAGATCAATCTACACAGCTTTGTTTGTACTGCTGTGATCACTGCAGTGAAATATTTCCATTTGGGATTCATGAAAGTTCTCCGAACAAGCTGCTGTTGTTTCCAGGAGAATTGCTAATGATGAGAGGAAAGATTGGGAATTAGAAATGAGAGCGACAGACAGAAAGAGGGCAGAATCGATGGGATGACTGTTGCCCTATGGGATGGGATGACTGTTGCCCTATGGGATGGGATGACTGTTGCCCTATGGGATGGGATGACTGTTGCGTACTCATTCTATTCAACAGCACAGTACATCCAAGTTGCTACTTACAAGCTTCCATCTGCACGCTAAACTTTTGAGGAAAAAAATGAAATATTCACACTGTTTCTACTGCAACCTGTAAAAGTGAGAGATAAAGTACACATTGCACGTCCATAAATCATGCTTTACGGTCTTACTTTGTGACTGGGCTTGCAAATAGTCTGTCAATTAGGACCGCATGTCTCAATTTAGCATTCAGCACCAGTCCTCCCCGGTAATGACTCATTCTCTGTCATGACAGCCCACCATATGACCTCCATAGAGCTGGGAGGACTGATCTCAGATGCTGAGGTGTCTGGGGACTGTGTCTGGGGATTAGTTGATTAAGGCTGCTACTTCCCCTGGATTCCTTGGCCCCTACACTGCTTTTCCCGTAGCTTGCTTCATTTGGTGCTTGTTTATTGTCTGGGTTTGGGCGATCGGTGGATCCTCGTGAGGAAGACGTGTCTAATTTCTCACCGACTATCACTTTTAATGGTTCATGACTGGAGAATCGCAGTCTACTATGGCCGTGTGGGGGAAGGAGGAAAGTGGTATAGATATAGCACACATCTGATTAAGGAGTTCGGATACTGATCAGACACTTAATGCCATCTCTATATAACACAATAAAGCTCCTCTATGACATCATGGGCAAATCTCTAATCCAGACGTGCATCTCTGATGACTGAATCTTATTCTCTTGCTCTTTATATCAATAAATAGCATGTGTGACACTGGTTTTCTTCTCCTCTTGTTTCCTCTCTTCATCATTGCGCTATAACTCCCTCTTTCGGGTTATTCAATCCATCCCATCTCGCTCCATCCTCAGTCAGACGCCCGAGTCTCTTGCTCTTACTCAATCTAGATGTTTATGTGGCAGTTTAACACCAGCCCCTGCTGTTCTTTTTTATTTAACCCCTTCCATGGTGCTTAAACACATTGAAAACGATGCTTATGGTGTCAGCACTGTAAGAGGTAAAGTGTGTGTGTGTGTGTGTGTGTGTGTGGGGGGGGGGGGGGGGTAGGTTTGTATTAAATATAGTGCCTGAGCTTGACGACCCTGCCCCTTCTCCTCAGGGATTTCTGCTGTAAGAAATGTGTGAACAGGCAGTATAGCTTTTGTTTTGTGTTCTGTATAGGTTTGTTTTATCCAGACCATGGAGAGTATCTTTAGATCAATGTTCTGTATAGGTTTGTTTTATCCAGACCATGGAGAGTATCTTTAGATCAATGTTCTGGAACATCCCACTGTCTGCCCCAGTCCGCGATACTTCTGCGACATGACCGAGTTCTCTCACAGAATTTGGCTCATACTTTTCCAACAGAGCTCTCCTTGCCCCTGAACTAAACGAAACATCCGCGAGCTTAATGAGTTTTTAAATATTGTCTCTGCCGTATGCTGTCACTATAGTGAGCTTTTAATTTACCAAGCAATTAAGGGCAAACTCCAATTCATCAATGTTCGTTTGTCTGCTGGGAAGCTCACCACTGTTTATTAATGGGTGCCCGGGAAACGCCGTTGCTAAACGAGCACTCCCGCGGTGGAGGTCATTCTGGCAGCACCAGGAAGCTATCGCTAAACTGACACCGCAGATAAATTGGTCCTGCGGTTAGCCCAGCCAATTACACCTGGGCTACCCACTGATATTAGCCGGCACTACGGGGAGGGTCTTTAGCTGAAATGATGGATACTCCTTAGCTTATGGTTGCCATCTGTTTATGGAAAAGAAACAATCTTAACCAAACACAGTAGGGATGTTTTCTAGATCTTTCCACTGCGTGTGAAGTGTGCTGCACACTGAATTAACTGAAGCCCATGGGCTTACACAGATAATGGAATTAAATGGGAATTATTGTAAATTAATATTTGGTGTAAAAACCACACAAGCCATCTTTTACTGACTAATATTTATAATGATAATCATGGTGAAACATTATTGAAATGACCAAGGAATACAGACCATAGAGTAAATCTAACTGGAGCAAATAAAGCACATTGTGGTGTTGGTCCTTGTCATTGTTCTCAGAAGAAATAAATACATTTCTGCTCAGAGTTTTCCTCAGCCCATAACCTTTACGGCGATCACTAAACTCTGATATTCCCATGCCACGGGGAATATTCCGGAATGCCCAGTGAGCGTGCTCAGTAACGCATCCCCATCCTTCATCCCGACAGACAACAGACGCCAGGAAAAGTGCCGGGGAAGAATATTCTGTCTCCCTTGAGCAGCCAGTAATAAATTACCCTTTCATCCCCTAGGCGAACAGTTTTATATTCTATCCATCTCTCCTCTTCTCCTTCTCCCTTATCCTTCGCTCTCCATCTTTGCTTAACTGTCAGGACCCACCTGGCCTTGGTTTCCGGCGCCCAACATACTGTAGGTCCAGTTCGCATGACGGATGGCTGAGTAATCGTGTGGACTTGCATCATATTGGCCTGTGTGTGTTTTTCTCTAATGTATTCAGGGACAGGAGCAAAAGACAGACTGCTTTGGAAGTAGGCTAGTTCACTTGTCCCTAGACCATCCATATTCAGAGATGTTGTTTGCCGTAGCCTTCTGTTTTGGTTGTGTATATATGATCACTTGAACGCGAAGGCATCATTAATGATGACGTCAGGCGTGATGTGATGCCTATACATTCTTAGCACTGCGTTGAACATTCCCTGTGACCGTCTGTAATTTTGTTCCTCTAAGGAAATGTTGATCTATATGTGTTGGGGATAACTGGGTCAAGCTTCTTCAGAAATGGCTGGATGTTCACCAAGTCAACGTCACCCTCAAATATTCCTTGTGGCTCAATGGGACATAGGAGAAAGATACTACTGAGGTTCTAATCCTCATAGTAAAGGGCCGTTCACAGCAAGAACGATAACTGTAACGATAAATTCATATTAGCTAGAGCGATACTTTTTTGCCGTAAGCGTTAATGTTATCGTTCTTTGTGTGAACGGCCCTTGAGAGAGTGAATAGAACCCCAGGTCCATGGTCGCAAGGATAATTGCCACACTCGACATGACCTTATGGTAAAAACTGGGTAAAAGCACCAGAGACCACGAGAGCAGCAGGATGTAATATGCAAGAACTGCCAAAGAACTGCGCACACTGTTCTCAGTGAACCGGTAGCTCTGTAAGCTCAGGTAAAAAAAACACAAAGACAGCCAAAGACTCAATGGCCTAGCAATCACCTAGCCTACCCATTTGAGTCTCTTGTCTACTTTCTAATTCCGCATATGTGTATGCACAAAATGTAACGTAGGTGTATGTACCTTTGTCTATATATCATCTACATGCTACAGTATATGTTTATATGCACAATGCTTCTCAGTCTGTGGCTTGCCTTCCTGCCTGTCGGTCTGTCGGTGTGTTTTCTGTTTGTTTCTCTGACCCCTCCCCTTAACCACCCCTCCTCTCCTGTAGTTTGATTCATGCTAGCTTATCGCTCTGGGGCACACCCAGCAGGCAATCACCATAGCAACCACCTGCCCCCTCCTGCGCATCGGCAGCTGGTGGATGACTAAAGTTATCTCCACGGCGCACCGTAAGCCTCTCATCCCAGCCGCACCCCCTGTCCCAGGTCCTTATCAGCACACCTAAAGCCAGCACAAGGCTCCTCCACTGCCTCTCCGGGTCCTCATCCCCACATTTTCATGTTTTTTTTTTTTTTTTTTTTAAATCAGGCAGCCCTAAGAACAGCCCTTATGAAGCCCTGCAACACAACCATACTGTATAAAGAGTGATCCCTTCACACCCTCTAATCTCTTTAAGGGCAGATCCTTATCGGCCCTACCGTGGTCCCAGTGTGAGCCTCTTTCCCCTGTAAATGAATTACCACTAAATAGACCACGTAAATGGTCATTGTTTCAGGAGAAATATATTTATTTTTCAAAAGGATTTCTTGTGGATATATGAAGATATTGTGACTGCACATAGAGATATTAGGTCACATGTACATAAAACAGTATGCGCATTACAGTTTTTTACAATTGTTTACACACGTTTTCAAAACTCTGTGTCTATTTTTCAAAACTCCACACACAAAACCCACAACTGCTCACACAAAATGCAAAATGCCCCAAATCTCCAGCAAAATGACACACAACATTCAAAATGTCAAAAACACATGTTTAAAGCAAACATTCGCCTCACATTACAAACACTTTTGTCATAATATGACATTTTGGATACATCATGTACACACTGTTGCTCAAAACCTAAAGCTCTTCTGTCTTAGGCTTTCTATATGTATTTCCATACAAGAGTGAAAGTTACGGTATCAACAAAGAGAAGTTGAAATACACGGTAAAAATGCAAGCAATATTGAAACCAAAAATAGTGATTTTTCCCAAATAATTTGCTGTTGTGAATACAGTATTTTACAGCAAACAAGAAAAAAAGCAAAGAAGAATACAGTGACCACCAGATGTACATGGAGTTTTGAAAACACTGATTTTGTTTTTTTCTAAAGACAAGTGTGTGTGTGTGTGTGTGGGGGGGGTCGTGTACAGTATGTATTCATAGGCCTATAGACCCTTTCAACTACAGAAACAAACAATTCTACAGTAAGCGTTCCTAAGGCATTTCTGGAGGCACAGAAAAATGTATTGAGCTAATGGTATACTGTAACATGGGGACAAATAAAAATAGAGTAAAAAGACAATTTTACATAAAGTCAACTTTTTGTAGAACATTACTGTAAGTTACAGTTTTTTACAATTGTTTACACACGTTTTCAAAACTCTGTGTCTATTTTTCAAAACTCCACACACAAAACCCACAACTGCTCACACAAAATGCAAAATGCCCCAAATCTCCAGCAAAATGACACACAACATTCAAAATGTCAAAAACACATGTTTAAAGCAAACATTCGCCTCACATTACAAACACTTTTGTCATAATATGACATTTTGGATACATCATGTACACACTGTTGCTCAAAACCTAAAGCTCTTCTGTCTTAGGCTTTCTATATGTATTTCCATACAAGAGTGAAAGTTACGATATCAACAAAGAGAAGTTGAAATACACAGTAAAAATGCAAGCAATATTGAAACCAAAAATAGTGGTTGTGAATACAGTATACAGCAAACAAGAAAAAAAGCAAAGAAGAATACAGTGACCACCAGATGTACATGGAGTTTTGAAAACACTGACTTAGTTTTTTTTCTAAAGACAAGTGTGTGTGTGTGTGTGTGTGTGTGTGGGGGGGGGGGGGGGGGGGTCGTGTACAGTATGTATTCATAGGCCTATAGACCCTTCTATTCTACAGTAAGCGTTCCTAAGGCATTTCTGGAGGCACAGAAAAATGTATTGAGCTAATGGTACTGTAACATGGGGACAAACAAAAATAGAGTAAAAAGACAAATTTTACATAAAGTCAACTTTTTGAAGAACATTACTGTAAGCTAAAGTCCGATTACTGTAATTTTGAAAGTAGCTGCATTGGTTCTGAATATTTCAACCGGAAATCCTCTAGGAGCAGATTGAAAGGGTCTACACCTACTGTATATAGAGAGTATATCTATTCATAGACCTATACTAAGGCAATGATTGGATGGTGTTCAGTAAAGTAAAGAGTGTTTGCACATGTGAAGAGAAAGAGTGAAGCACTGGTGATTTAGTGTGGCATTTTGATGGGTTGTGTTTGAAGAACGAAATCAAGTTACTTCCTGTTAGATTTTTGTGTGTTAGGTAGAAAATTGTGTTTGGTGTTTTGCAAAATGTGTTTTAGTCAATTGAAAACTGAGTCAAACACTGAGAATTAGTGTATGGTTTTGCAGATTTGGTGTCGGGTTATGATGTTTGGAGGACATGTTTAGAAAATTGTGTGACAAGCAAAGATTTAGTGTGTAAGCAGTTGAAAAAAACTGAAGGCACACATCACACTGCAAATAGTGCTGCTCACATGCTATAGAACACTCATTCAACTGAGCCAAGCCAGCAGCCACCAGCCACCGCAATGCTATAGTCACTAGAGCAGCATGTACAAACACATACAAACATAAAAATGCACACACTCACCAACCCCCCCCCCCACACACACACACACACACACACACACACAAAAAGAAAAAAAGCCTTGGCCCCAACAGCGCATCATCATGAAAGCCATCATTGTCCTGTGCCTCCTCTTCCAAGAGCTCTTTCACTTTCAAGCACTTTGGAGAGATTCTGACAGTGTTTTGGGAATTTTTCCCCTCTCCACCCGTATCCCATGATAAGTAGGCTATAACCTCTTCAGCACCCAGGGTCAAATCATGAGAGCAGATCGTTCCATTTTCCTCACAGAGGGGTGTTGTTTGTTTTCCAATGCTGGATAGTCATGTCAACTCAAATAGGGCTGTAAAGAATGCTCTGCTTCAGCCACTGAGCGGCCACCGCCACTTCATCTCAAGAGGTTCGGCTCTTTGCCCAGCATTATTATCCAGCAAACCAGCAAAGCAGCTCAATAGAAGCTGTAGCGTTAACCATTACTGGGATAACCTCCCTATTCATGCGCATTAACATGTTTGTGTTCTTTGTTTCTTTGTTTTCCTCCACTGTCATCTATGTAATATGCTAATAAAAAGAAACAAAAAAAACACATTTCCAGTTCTTCATATAGCAACTAATATACACACGCATACAAACACGACAAATGAATTGCATGTTCATTGTTCCGATAGAAATTCTGGATGATTTTGATGGTGTGTGTCCAATAAAACATAATGAGGAAGCCCTCTAAGCTGTGACTACCAGATGAAGTTAATGTAGCTTGAATGGAGCTCCTAATTGTTCCCGTCTCTGTCACAGTTTCCCCCTTAACTCGAGTACCTGAGTGAATAGTGATAACAGTTACTGCCATAGCAATAACTTTATTGACATACCCGTATATGGCAGTTCTCAAGCACAAGACAAGTGTACAAAATAACTGACAAGTGAATCGAATAAAACCTGAAGATACTGTAGAAAAGATTAAAGGCACCCTTTGTTTATTATTGAGCTTCTCAACTGTAGGGGGACCCTGAGAGCATATCTTCTTTAGTGCTGCTTTAAATAAGTTATCGTAGCACCCCCAATTATCACCATTTTTGTTCAGAAATTCTAAAACAACAACGTATTTTAACAAAATAACGTTTGCTAAATGAACCTTACATTTTTCAGTAGCCATAGGTGTGTAGATTTCAACAAAATTTGGTTTGGTTCTTAACGGGAGCATTTACTGCCTGAAATATCCGTATTTTATATATTTTGTTTACCACGCTCGGAGTTATAGTGCTGGCCTGATGGGTCGCCTATTTACGCCGTTTCAACAGCACATCAACGGTTAGACCGAGAATTCTCGTCATGAAATAAAAACGCAGCCTTACAACAGCTCTTCGAATCACGGTAAAATGTAATTTTTGGTACATAGCTAATTTAGATACACCTATGGTGTGGGTGCTTGCGTTTCTTTAGGAATCCGCCGTCTTGGTTTGTATAGAAATGGATATTACTGTAAGTGACACATACACGCAAGACGGCGGAAATACGGGACCGACAGTAATAGGGGGAGTTCCGATACATGACAAAGATGACTGATATGATATCTCTTACAAGCACAGTTTTGTATCATGAAGTCTCATTTGTTACTGTACGTACACACCGCCGCCGACTTAAGCTTCCAAAGATTCAGGAAGTCATTCATTTTCAATGGAAGCCGGCTTCTCTCAGCTGCCAGAAGCAGCAAATCCGTCGGCATCGCGTTTTGGGCGTCTTGAGCGACTTGAGAGTCAAGCAGAAAGTTGAAAGTAAATCAACTTTATGGTAATGAGCTATGACGCGGTTCAGCGACCAACGACCAGCAACCAATCGGAATAGTCGGCCTTTAAATAAAGTAGTAAGATAGAACATGATCGAACGTAGAATGCTGCCACATCAGAGTGGCCAAAGCATCCAAAGCTTCCCAGTACTTTTTTGACAAGCGTCCATCACAGGGCGGAAGCTCAAGTCGGTGGCGGTGTGTACGTACAGTTATGCGCTTTTGTAAGACTGGGACAAATACTTGTACTATATCAGATTCAACAAACTTGATTAAAGTATAGACTCACCTACATTTGTCTTATTGAAACAATTTTTAGCTGGAGCATACACAGTATAGGGGTTTCATTGCACAGTTTAGAAAAAAGATGTGTCATCGACTAAATTAGAGGTATTGTGGGATATAGCCCCCCTTCCATAATCTTAGTGTAAGGTGGATTGCAACCAGTGACAGAATAATTGTGGGTGTGAGACAAGTTGTGATTAAACAAGTTTCATAGCTGAGAAATTGGGGTGGTGCATTGCCTCTACGAATGGAGTATGACAAAATTATTTAAACTAGCGTTATTTATAATGGCACTCATTTTCAATATGAGGATTGATTTTGATGTTGAGATATTGTTTTGTAGGACCTAAAAGTGTGCCCTGAGGAAAACCAGGGGCAAATGGAGAATTAGAATAAAACTAAATCATCTGTACAAGAGATTTATACTCTTCACCATGAAATCATCCGCTGTGTGATGATCCCACAACATAAAAAACTGAACTCAGCCATATTTATCAAATTATTGATAATTATTATTATCATTTAATAATGATAATGGAAAATTCAATTGTTCAAAGCATACAGTAAAATTGGGTTAATTTGAGTATTTTACATCACACTTTTGCTAAATTTACTCTGCAGTATTATTCAGTCTAACTACGGTTTTGTAAAGATATCTTCAAGAATATGTTCTTATCCCAAAGCCTGTTCCTGCCTATAACACAGGGAATGAATGGAACAAAGATGAGAATCAGAAATTAGAAAGTGACCAAACTTGAAAGGAAAGAGAAAAGGATTTTTCACTCTGCCGGAGATGTGTCAGTGGTGTTCATGGACACATGCACACACACACACACACACACAAACACACACACAGTCATACACACACACACACAATCACACATAAACACACACACAGTCATACACACACACACACACTCAAACACACACAGACACACACACACTCAAACACACACATACACAGAGACACACACACACAAACACACACACTCAAACACTCACACAAACACACACACACACACACACACACACACACACAAACACACACTCAAACACACACATACACAGAGACATACACAAACACAAAAACACACACTCAAACACTTACACACACACACACAAACGAACACACACACACACACACACACTCACTAAACTCACTAGGAGAAAGACAGAGAGGAAAAGAGAGAGTGCTCAGCTAAAAATGCAGGGGTGTGTGTGCATGCATGCACAAGAATACAAAGTGGCTGCATTTGTTTGTTTATCCCTCAGAAGTCTCTTAGGCTGAAGTGGGGCCTCTTCTCCCATCATGCATCTCTCTCTCTCTCATTCCCTCTCTCTTTCCCTTTCTCTCTCTCTCTGTCTCCTGGCATTGGGTACTTCCCCATTAGCAGCACATTAACGCTTATCAGAGAGGGATGCCAGTCTCTCCATCTGTGAGGTGTAATCTACCTCTGACCTGGGACTGGCCTAATGCTGATAACTCTTCTGGAAGAACAGGTGCACTATAATAACTAGCGCTCAAGCTACTTCTGCAGAATAAAAGGACCGAAAAGTTACAGCTTCGTTCAAATAAAGTGGAGAAACATGTTGAACTGTGATGCTGAAACATTTTCAGAAAGACAGAGCTGACAAAACACCTACACTTAGTTCACAGTGGAAAAAAATACTTTTCACTTTTAAACAGCATAAGACGTGGCTAAGCTAAGATAGGACGTGATGGTTTGTACTGATGAGAATTTATTTTAGATGTCTTTTTATTGTAATTGACTTTTACCACTACATGACAAACAAGGAACTATTGTATAATATTCTGGCCCATAATCTAGGGCCCAACATCATCTTTGTTATATTGTTAAAGGTGCTCTCAGCGATGTTGGTTAACGCCACCTCTGTTGACGTTCAAACATAACAGAGAACTAGCTCGCGACTCCCTCCCCCTCCCTCCTGTGCAATTGAAACTCTCCTAAATGTGCATCTCGTCAGTGATTGGCTGGAACAGTTTGTCATGTTTTTATGGTCCAGGCTGGACCAAGTTGTTTTTGTTGATGTTTTTGGAGCCTGGGTTGTCCACAGAGACCGCTTTTTTTACTCAGGGCACAGGCAGCTAGCGGATGTTTGCTGTATGTGACAAAAAATGTTTTAGATTAGAAACAGCACAAAATTGCTTAGAGCACCTTTAAACTTGCCTTTGAGAACTTTGAGAATGTTTAAACTGGCCTTTGAGAACATTTATTGCCTTTGAGAACTTTGAGAACATTTATCGAGCATATTATGCTTTTACTCAGCAATGTATTTGCAGTGTATCCTTTAAACCAGGGCTCTTAAACTCAAATGAGCTGGGGGCCACTTCTGCCAACGTCATCTGATTGGAGGGCCGGCTATTTCTGAAAATGCAATGTTTTTTTTTTTTAAATACCACACAAAACTGCAAACAGAAAGTGCAAGTGTTTTTATCTCTTTTTAGACACCTGTGCTAGCAACCTTAGTTTATAAATAAAATAATGATAAAATAAATATTAATACAAATTATAAAAACAAACAAAAAGCATAAATGTGTGTGTTTCACACCAAATAAAAATATTTTCCTCTCATAACTTATTTAATCCTGCATGGCAAACTTTAGGCGCCAGGGTTAAGAAAACAACACCATTGGATTTTGACATCAAAATTTCAAAAGGTTTGAATTGAAAGTGGTCAGAGATAAAGTTTTACTGTAAATATAAAAATCTTTGAGTATAAACAAAAGTTTATGAATGGGGTAAATTTACCCATCTAATTTGCCACTGGATAGCAAGTACCTCAAATTATGCACCTTTCAGTAAATACTGAATGTTGAACATATTTGAGCAGTTTTACTTTCTTTTTTGTCATATTACCCATATAACAAACTAACAGGAAAACAGTAGGCCTAAGATGTAAACCAACAATAGTAAACTATTACTAGCCTATAACCACAAACCATTATTATAGGCCTACAATAATGTAGCCTGGTCAAATCAGTTCCTATCGTGGGTGACTTTGTAGTTCTTCAGAGCCCTATTTTTACTACCCCTGCTGTCTGTATCACGTCCATTACGTACACTATGATCACGATTACCACTGCCACCTCCAGCTATGTTGGGCAGAGGGTCGAAATAAGCATGGTAGGCCTATGCTTAGTGGACACCGTCGTATACACGCAAAGACGCACCTCCATTCACAGACGCACCGGGACTATCACTGTCAATAGTCGATCATAATCTCTAAACGGCAGATATTCTCCTTCAGAGTCAGAACAGGTAAATAACATAGCTTACCCAAGACTTCATCATCATGAAAGCTTTTTCAACATTTGGTGTCAGCCTATTTCTGCTTCAATTTGTGCAAAATTATGGCCTGCATCGCTTCCGCGTCAATACAAACAAATGCACATCTTCGTGTTTCTCACGTGTAATACAACATTTCCTGAAAACTTTGTGCAGCGAATTTGGGCCTGAATCGAAGCTCTGGATGTCTAGCAACTAGTGGAGGAGAGTAGCCTACAAATGGGATTTGTCACCGTCTTGGATCTATCGTCTATTTTAACCAGTGTTGTCGTTTGTTGCAATTAAAAATACCCTCAAGGGCCGATTACATATTATTTTAACATTAGGTCGCGGGCCGGAATTGGGCCGGGCGCGGGCCGGAGTTTGAGACCCCTGCTTTAAACACAACACTGTTTCTTGCTACCAGAGCTAGTGAGCAGAGCGGAGCGCGAGCAAGCGAGGATCGGAGCGGATGTAATTTTGTTGGAGCGCTGAGCGCTTTTATATTTAGAGGCCGGAGCGGCCACTCTGTCCCGCTCCATTTTCACTCCGATACCGCTCACGCCACGAGTGTGAGGCATGCCCAAATCCACCCTGAACTCACGTCTTCATAGTGAAACCAAGACTGCTGCATTTCAAAACAAACATATTTGCCATAATATTAAAAAGGATTATTATACGGCTCTTCACAATGCTAGTACAACGCTCCATTGACTTGAATGGGATTTCCCAAAGTTCTAGCGGTAAGATATATTCATGTAATTACCGCTGCAAACATATAATTACCGCTGTCAATGGCAACGGGTTTTGTGCTTCTGATACGTCTTTCATATCACTACGCAAGGACTGGAACTTCATTCAAACGTGAAAGCAGACGGTTGATCAGCTGTGTTCTAAAGAATGTTTGATTCAAGTTCAGCAGCGTGTGTTGTTGCAAACTATTTGTTTTTTCAGCAAATGCCACGATGAACGGTAACAAATAGGCTAGGCTATGTAGGCTAAAGTCATATCGTGGAGAGTTTATTATTTCGTTTTGGCAAGTAGCCGTATAATAAGCGGGATAATGTATAGAACGCCGGTCATTATTAGAAAATAAGTCCCTTCAGGGCGAAACAAGACCCCTCCGCTGGCTCGTTGGGGTCAGGTTCGCCCTGTCGGGACTTATTTTCCCAATAATGACCGGCGTTCTATACATTATCCCTTACTTAGGCATAGCCAGAGCTTTGTTGGGTAGAAACGTTTATCGGCTAGCATTCAGAAACAGGGGAGTGATTACTGACTACAAAAACAGCGCACACTAGGCATATCAGACACACGCACACATTACACATACAGGGGTGGACGCAGCCCCCCACACAAAAAGGATCACACACGAGGAAGACCTAAAAGGGTAACACGCTACACTAAAACACGGACATTAAAACAGTAAATAAAGGCA
>NW_027468718.1:42828771-42833771 GCF_046254945.1 Alosa pseudoharengus | reverse complement strand
TTTCTTTCACTCTCCCACATTTTCTCTCTCTCTCTCTCTCTCTCTCTCTCTCTCTCTCTCTCTCTCTCTCTCTCTCTCTCTCTCACTCTCTTTCTCACACACACAAGCACACAGACACATTCTCACACTTTTTTGTTTTGCTCTCCTCATCCAGTGCACACAGTTAATCTCCACTCTGTTTTTTGGTGGCTGGTTTCATGAGCTCGGTGTGTCGCTCCAATTTCCTCTTTGTGTTCCCTTTGCCCGAGGCACAGATAAGAGAGCGGAGAGGACGTCAGAGGTCAACTGCGCTCGGCTGTAGTTTACCGACGGGTAAACAGGAACGCTTTCCCCTCAATGCCAATGAACGTGTTTTATGCTTTGCTGTTGTTTTAGGGTCCCTGTGATTCTTTTCCTTTTCCTGTCATGTTGTTCTTTTGACATCCCTTACAATGTCCGTTGATGTTTTGCGCACAAGTTGTGTTTCAGGTCAATACACCTGTGACCACTCTACATGAGTGAGTCTGAAGAAGTGAGTCTGCTTATTCCTGTGGCTATTTCCTGCCTGTCAACTGACCACTTCCTGCCAATTTCCTCTCTCTCTCCATGTGGATTCATAGAGTTCAATTATCTTAAGACTCTGGATGTCTAATGAAGGAATGTGTGTGTGTGTGTGCTGTCGTTCCATTTATGACATGGACAACATGGCAGCGTCCAATAATAAACCTCTCCGCTCACTCTAGCGCGGGGCCTGAGTGGACACATACTGGACCAGGTCAGTGCACTACAAGGAACAAGAGAGTGTGCATTATTCTTCATGTTTGAGACCATGGCCACTCATTTGAATCAGCAGCATGCACTGTGTAAGGCTACCATGCTGTGGAAAGCATGCAGTGAGAACAGACATTGGTACCAATATTTGCTCATTTATGGGCATCTTGCAAAGTGCAGTGTAGCAGAAATCAGTTGAGTATGATTCATTTAACATCTGACGTGAACACTAACATCAAACGTGACCGAGGTTGACTTTACTGTAAATAAAAGTTTGTATACTATGATTTTTAGAAGTTTCATGGAAACAGTGTCACTTTTAAAAAATGAATGTACTCAGAACTTCCTCGTCTATGCACTGACCCACTGTTTGTTTTGTTGTTGTTGTTGTTATTGTTGTTGTTGTTGCATGTAGCATGGTGTTTTGCCCAGTTTTTTAGATTAGCAGTAGTTTGTGCGTGTTGGGATGACACATTGCGTTGTGCAAATGAGGTTTCTTGGTGTTTTAAACCCCCAACATTGTCTTCAAGGCAGCGTTGCCTGGAAGGCGCTAGGGTTAGGCATCGGTTAGGGTTAGGTTTAGGATAAGGTGCCTTTAAGTCGACGTTGGCAGTGCTGCCTGGAAGACGACGTTGGGGGCTTAAAACACCATCGAGCACAAATGAGAGACCTGTGTGCCACAGACAGTATGAGCTGTGGGTTCAGCTGTAGGCTGGACAGTGGGAGTTTACTGTCTGCACTGTATAGACCGGTTTCAGGTCCCTAACAACCGTAGTCAAGAACGAACTCGGAGGACAAGCACTAGTTGTTTACACTGACAGTGCATAGAAAACAAGCTGGCTGAACTTGATATAAGATGAAGAATAAAAACATATTGCCGAAATATTTCGGTGTAGCCGAGTCTGGATTGTTTTCATCTAGAGGTGTAGCGGATTTACCTATGAAAAAGCAACGGATTTTACGGAAGGTAGGCTAAACATGTGGCCAGTCACTGTAAAGTTAGGTTAGGCTTAAAGGAATTATCCGGAGTAAAATGCACTTTAGATCGATTTACGGATGATTGGGGGTACATACGTTGAGTTGACATCAAAATCATGTCATTCGGATGTGTTTTGAGAAAGTTCGATTGTACCGTTTTCAGTCACACAACTCGTAGCCTGGAAGTGAGCAGGGCATTTCAATTTCGCCGCTACAAAACGCTATTTTTATACCTCTTCTACAGTTCCAAACAACATAACACTTACGTGGTAGTGAGTAGAGGGTCCCTAAAGCCAAACCGAAGTATCCCGAGGTCTTTATGTGGTCGAATAGAGAGTCCAGAATGAATTTCATCAAGCCAGTACCTTTCCGGAAATGTTGCCATCTTTGCTGTAGGAGTCTTATTGCTGGGTGTGTTGTAACACGCTCTGGAAATTCACAATTTCGTCGCCGTTTAAAAAAAAAAAAAACATAGTCCAGTATTTCTTTCGAAATTGAAATGAAGTTGTATGGACTGGACTATGTTTTTTTTTTTTTTTAAAAAGGCGACGAAATTGTGAATTTCCAGAGCGTGTCATTTGCGTGAAATGTAGGCTAATGTTAGCCTCCGTTCTCATGGATCATAAGTCTCTCATTAAAATGATATGCTGAGGAATATGATAAAAAAACACTTTGTTAATGTCACTACCCTATGTTATTTAGCCTACATGACTTGAGTTTTTCCTCTTGAGCATGAAGATAACATTTGTGGCATAACTTCGTAGCTTCATAATGCATGCTTCGTATCCAAATGTCTAGCACCTAGGCCTGCCTACTTTATTGGCGTTTTACATTTTTTTAGCTTTGAACGGACACATCACAAAAAATGAAATGTCTCCTGTACCACACAGGGGAATTTCCGTCTGCTTTTCTCTGCCAAAAGTTAACAATTTTCAACCTCCTTGTGTCTTTCTCTCAATGTATTGTTATACAGCTCTGGGTTTGCTTGTCCTCCGAGTTCGTCCTTAACGACGGTTGTTAGGGACCTGAAACCGGTCTATAGGTGTGTTATCCCTGCTATATACATATTCATAATGACCTGAGGTGCAGTGGGAAGACTTGAAGATTAATATATCATTATAGAGACACATAAACAAAATGTAAAAGATCTAACACTGGGAGAGTGTGCTGAACTGTACTGTTACATTTGAGAAATGGGAGTTACAGTTATAGTTACAGGGAAGGTAAGGTAAGTTACAGTTAAGGGAAGATTATGGGATGGAGATGGTGGATAGACAGGCAGGAGGGGGAGGCAAGAGTGTGTGCATATTTGAAAGAGAGAGAGAAGGATATGTTCTGTCAGGTTTGCAGGCTACCGTGAGGAGAGTTTAGTATTGTGTGTGTTGTGTGTGAGCAAAGCAGCGTGTGGTGTGTGTGTGTGTGACAAGCGTGTGCGTAGGTCAATCCCTCCTGCTTTATCGTTTACTCATGCTGAGGTGTTGAGTGTTAAATGCCGGGGGAGCCTCAGCTCTCACACTCCACTAACACACACACACTCCACTAACACACACACACACTCACTCCACTAACAGACACACACACTCACTCCACTAACACACACACTCTCTCACTCCACTAAAACACACTCACTCCAGTAACACACACTCTCTCACTCCACTAACACACACACACTCACTCCACTAACTCACACACACTCTACTAACACACACACTCTCACATTCCACTAACACACACACACACACACACACACACACTCCTCTAACACACACACTCACACTCCACTAACACACACACTCACTCCACTAACACACACACCACACACTCTCACACTCCACTAAACACACACACACACTCTCACTCCACTAACACACACACACACGCTCACTTCACTTACACACACTCACACCCCGCTGTCTGAAATAACTAGTCTTTACTTTACCTCTCTATTTTCTAAACATGTCTTTACAACGCCATAACCCCACACCAAATCTAATTCTTAGTGTTTGACTCAGTTTCCTACAACACATTTTGCAAAACACAACAGGAAGTAACTTGATTTCGTTTTTCAAACACAACCTATCAAAATGCCACACTTATTCGCCACTCAGTCCTCATTGTACAAACACTCATTACTTTACTGAACAACATCCGATCATTGCCTTCGTGTAGGCCTATGAATAGATATACTCTAGCTATATACCCTTTCAATCTGATTTCAATCGGATTTCTGGTTGAAATGTCCAGAATCAATGCAGATACTTTGAAATGAAAATGAATTGTTTTTCCGCAAGTTACCATTAGCTCAATGTTGTTTTCTGTACCTCCGGAAATGCTTTAGGAACGCACATTTGTTTCTGCAGTTGAAAGGTTCTATAGGCCTATGAATACATACACACCCACAATTCCATGTACGTACATCTGGTGGTCATTGCATTTTGCTTTGTTTTTTTTCTTGTTGGCTCTAAAGTACTGTATTCACAACAGCAAATTTTTGGGGGGAAATCACTATTTTTGGTTTCAATATCGCTTACATGTTTTGAATTTCCACTTCTCTCTATAGATGACTTCACTCTTGAATGAAAATATACATAGAGACCAATGAAAGACAGAAGAGCTTTAGGTTTTGAGCAATAGTGTGCACATGATGTATCCAAAAATGTCATATTATGACAAAAGTGTATATAATGTGAGGCTAAAAGTGTATATAATGTTATCTCATTACGGGAAATGCCATAAAGACGTTATGAAAACAGTGATTCGGTGATTCGTTTGGTGTTCGTTTGATGTTTTGGTGATTCGGTTCATCACATACTGGTAAGACTATGCACAGCATTGAAAATCAATCAATTTGCTAATCTTTCGGAACATCAGACATGTGACTGGATAGCATTTTTACCACACAATCTGTCCTCTCCATAGCTCCCCTTCCCTGCCATGAATGATCGACCTAAATACACATTTCACTTTCTGTCGGTCTGATGGTAGTGGGGAAAAGAAACCAACTGTTGAAATGCAACACATTCCACTTGGGAAGACAGTACGGAACCTGTGACTTCACAGTCAACGTGTTGCTCAAGTGAGAGAGATCAAACGTGCGTTTCATGGAGCCGAGTCGATGAGGACCCATAGAAGACTGAAGTGGCCGTGGATACAGAGGGATGTGTTATAAATAATATTATATTATAAATATATATTATAAAATTATAGTACGGATATTACTGACTCTGAACACTATATTTTTTTGTCTTAACACTCACAATTGGATTAAATTT